>NC_135804.1:104866948-105166948 GCF_964213995.1 Mustelus asterias | reverse complement strand
TTATGCTAATGGTCTCTCCTTGCGCCCTTACCACAAGAGGAAACATTCTTTGTGTATCCACTTGACAAAACCTTTCATAATTTTCAAGATGTCTCTCAGATAACCTCTGGGCCTTCTCTAGTGAGAGAAAAGTGAGCCAGCTTATCAATTCTTTCCAAATATATATGCACATGTATTTCTGGTATCGCCCTTGTAAATCTCCTCTGCCTTGATGACCTTTTTATAACATTTGTCAGAATTTTACAGTCCCTCACAGCCGCTCGACCTATCTGCAATTTTATGTGAGATGGGTAAGGCTTGTTTGCCTGTTTGCCCTTATCTAATTGAGGTCCTTAAGTGGCCAATTATTAAATTATAACATAGCAAATGCATACCAAGAGCATTTGAGGATAACAGTTAGGAAATCAAACAGAAGCTTATTAAAAAGGTTGGCTTTGAGGAGTTTTATTTTAAAGTAAAAAGAGTTAGATAGCTCCAGGTTGATGAGGTATGATGATCAAAGATCTTGCCACTGAGAGCAAAACAGATGGAAGAGATGCAGATAAAGCCAGAGACAAGACAAATTAAAAAATAATTAGATGATTTTCTTTAACTACAACCTTTAAAAAGTTACAAAATAAGTAAAACAGTGGCATCAATGCAGTAGATTTAATAGGTTAGACTTGTGGCGGGAGTCATATTCTTTGGGCACTCCTGAATTTGTTTTTGTGTCATCTACTGTTCACCTTGTGCATCTGACCTTAAGAAACCCAGAACTTTGTTTCAACACAAAAACAAAAACACGCTGGAAAATCTCAGCAGGTCTGACATGCATCTTTGAAGAGAGAGTAAAGCCAACATTATGAGTCTAGATGGCTCGACACTCTCTCTCCACAGATGCTGTCAGACCTGCTGAGATTTTCCAGCAATTTTCTGTTTTTGTTTCTGATTCCAGCATCCGCAGTATTTTGCTTTTATATTGACCAGCACTTTGCTTTTCAGTCAACTTCTTAAAAATCATGTAAACTTGGAAAGCAAATGTGAACCAAATTATCAAATGTTGTAGTTCCTGTTTGGTGTTTTCCATCGGTCAATAAAATGGACTTTGTCTTCATGGAATGCCACTTAGAGTGAAAGCATGTCATGGTTCCAATTCACTCACTGTGTAAATGGATGGCAGAACATTATTTTAATGAAATTAGGGCCAACTTGAGAGCTGCTCCTTCATTGTTTAGCCTACAAAGAACAGTGGAATGTGCCTCCTTGATCAATGGAATTCAATGCATCCAGTTATAAAGTCCTTAATCTCTGTCTGAACACTCTCTGAAATCCCTTAATTACACTTTGAAATTATTCATTCGAGAAAAAAACAGCCTGCCTCAGGAATGTACTTCATTCGTTACAATTTCCATTGACCACTGGCACTCCCAGTTGGTTATAAAAGTAATAACCTTGAAACCTTGTAGGTGATTTCAGCACATTTCCTGCCGTCAAAATGAAACATCAGTGTGATTCCCTGCTGTCAAAATCCAGCGTTACTTTGAAATATGCCTGAAAACTAGATCTATTCTGTTCACTAAATGACATCTGCATTCAAATTTCTTCCAAGTGCCAAACGTTTACTTATTCTTGTCACATTTTCCACGGGGTGTCATATTGTATGTGAAGTCCTACCCAGAAGCAGTTTCAAAAGTATAAAAAAATCTAAGAGATGGCTGAGTGCCTTGTGACAAATCTTAACAGTTGTACTGTACTGCTGGTATCAGAATGGTTCCTGTGGAGCACAAAACACAGTAGCGCATTATACTCAACAATTAAAATTAGCATGGTGGCACAGTGGTTAGCACTGCTGCCTCAGAGCGCCAGGGATCCGGGTTCAATTCCGGCCTTGGGTGACCGTCTGTGTGGAGTTTGCACGTTCTCCTCGTGTCTCCGTGCATTTTCCCCGGGTGCTCTGGTTTCCTCCCATAGTCCAAAGATGTGCAGGTTAGGTGGATTGGCCATGATAAATTGCACCTCAGTGTCCCAAGATGTGTAGGTTAGATGGATTAGCTATGGTAAATGTATGGAGTTACGAGGGTAGGGAGAGGGCCTGGGTAAGATGCTGGGTGGAATTTTCCAGCTGCGCTCGCCCCAAAACCGGAAAATCCCGCCCAAGGTCGACGGAGTTTTGCATGGTCCTCCTCCCACCCGCTACTATTCCCGTGGTGGGCAGGACAGGAAAATTCCACCCACTCTGCCAGTGTTGATACGGACTCAATGGGCTGAATCGCCTCCTTCTGCATTGTAGGGATTCTATGATTCTAAGTATAAGTAATATGTGGATGAGTAGGTGCTGGCTCTCTCCTGGAAATACCTGATTAATCAGACTTATTTTGCAACCTTTTACTGCTCCCCTTCATCCAGTATCTAGATGCTGAAGACAGGAATTTGCGTTGGGAAACACATTGTGCAGCCTTTTAACCTTAGCTCAGTAATTTCCATGGAAGGAAAAATGCTTTCCTAGAGTAAAAGAGAATCTGGAGGGAGGCTTCCTGAGTAAAAATGTGAAAAATAGGATCCAGTTCTGCAGTCAGTCCCAAGAAATGTCCAAAACTCTCCACAAGCAATGTATGTGTCTCTTGAACAAAATACTTCCACTTTGATACTTCCACCTTGATGAATGAGTCATGGTGAGTTGCTCATTTTAGACATCAGCATTCTAAAGGGTGGATGAGAAGACGGATGTCCAGAAAGGGTTGTTAAATTCCTTAGTACCAAGAGGTCCCCTCAAGAACTACTCCACGTTGGGCGTCAGTGAACATAGATCTTTATTCAGTCTACTCGCTGCACACTCCAAATGACAGTCAGTCAGTCCCATTTCTTGACCCGTCTAACATTTTCCTCACAACCTTGTAAATTGACCACCCTCATGTATAGGCAGCTCATTACAATTTTTATTTATTGATTGATTTTGGTTTTCTTTATCTGAAAAAGCAAAGAACAAACCCTTTTTTGTTATCAGGTCAGTTCCCGGCCAGCTCACCCCACCCGCTGGATCACATGACCTGTCCCCTTAAAGGGCTATGCCCGAACATATATAAAACAAGGGTGAAATCTGTTCATTCCACTCTGTCATTTACCTTCTTGTGGGAGCTAAACTGAATTTCTATCTGTTCCACCAGTTGCGCCTTTTTTCCCAAATTATTAAAACAATGTTATGCAGTCAATTTTTGCTGGAACTGTGTGCCACACCTGATATGAAAGAGGCTGTGAACTTGCCCAGCGTCAAAGCAGAGTTTCTTAGATATTTACTTTGAAATGAAATGGCCTCTCTTAATATTGCACATGGGATGTTGTATCTATTTAAACAGAGTTTGAGACTAGGGCCATACTGGACCAATATGGGGCAGGGAAAGGGGAGGAACCAAAGAAGGAGGAGCAGTGGAGAGGAGAGGGAAAGGAGCTTGGGAGGAAGAGAGGGGTATAGGAGAAGTGAAGATGAGGAGAAAGGTGAGTAGAGGGGAAAGGAAGAGTAGGTGGGAAGAAGAATGGGTAAAAAATGTTGGGGGAATGTCAGAGGAGGAAGGGAATGTATATCAAAGGGGAGAGTGAAAGTAGGACCAAAGGTTCATCTGCAGGTGAGTGATGGAAGTGGTTGGCCCAAAAGGTCTATCAGCAAGGAAATGAGGGTACGCAGGGCAGGAAATACTGAACAGTGCAAATACTGAGAAGCTGGGAATCTGAAATTAAATAAGTTAGAAATGCTCAGCAGTTATGGTGGCTTCCATGCATGGAGAGAGAAACAGTATTTCAGGGCAGTGACCTTTCCTCAGAATGATACTGGAGGTCTGGTATATGGGCATGGAGGATAAGAAGGTGTTGCTCAGCAGAACCAAGAAATGCAGATAGGCCATCAGCTTGATGGGGAAGGATGAGGTGTGAAGGTAGAGGGGCCGATTAAGACTGAAAACAGAGAGGATTTAGAAATGTTTGTGAAGTGGGGGTGTAGTAGGTTCATGGCCAGTAAAGATCGTAAGAAGTTTAACAACACCAGGTTAAAGTCCAACAGGTTTATTTGGTAGCAAAAGCCACACAAAGTGTGGCTTTTGCTACCAAATAAACCTGTTGGACTTTAACCTGGTGTTGTTAAACTTCTTACTGTGTTTACCCCAGTCCAATGCCGGCATCTCCACATCAGTAAAGATCAGCAGGGGTTCGAAACCTCCCTTCAAAGGAGTATACAGTTTCCACCTCTGAAAAGATGAATGACAGAGGGCGGCAAATAAAGTCTGTTAGCAAGGAGTGACCAGCCCCAGAAGGTCAATCAGAGGAAAGGCATGCTGGTTAGGTGCATTGTCCCAAACAGGCGCCGGACTGTGGCGACTAGGGGAATTTCACAGTAACTTCAGTGCAGTGTTAATGTAAGCCTACTTGTGACTAATAAATTAAAAAAGAGAGTGAAGGGGAAGAAGACTGCTACAGAAAGTCTATCTGTAGGAGAGGCAGCCTCAAGTCGTCCCATCAATGGGGAAGGCTGCTGTGAGCTGAAGATGTAAGATCTGAAGGGTGGACAAGGCAAAAGGACCAAACTGCACCAACAGGCTGGTAGAGAGTTGGGTGGTGAGTGTTGCTATATGCTTTAGCAAGGGTTGATGATGGGAGGTGGAGAGAACTGCAATTTCAATAGAAACCTATTAAGCCTGTCTGTTTGTTAATTAATTGGTTAACTGCCTCCTCCTCCATTGGAGCGGAACTGAGAGTGGTCGCCATGGCTTCATCCCTGATGCCATGAAGTGGATTGCTTCTTTCCAAACATTTGTTCTGCATTGCCACTCAGTGGAATTTAATAGAACTGCACTTTTAGACACATTTTTACAGCCAAAATTCCAGTTTGGAGTTAAGAATAAGCAACAGGTTCTTTAACATTATAAACATCAATCACAACACGTCAACAAGTACTGCAGATGGATGGTGACATTTTTAAAAATCATTTTATTTTTCCATTGACAAAGCCTGAAATTGTTTTCAACGCATTTCAAGATGGAATGTTATGCCACACCCAAATATTTGCTACAGGCCATGTACAATTAAATATGCCACATGTGTACAGAACACTAAACGCTAGAGTATGATTTCATCCAAACTACAGTCTATAGTAGAGATCCCATTATCTTCTCTAATGACTTCTGTTATTATTAGGGTGGCACTGCTGCCTGACAATGCCAGGGAGCTGAGTTCAATTCCGGCCTCAGGTGACTGTCTGCGTGGAGTTAGCAGGTTCTGCGTGGGTTTCCTCTGAGTGCTCCAGTTTCCTCCCACACTCCAAAGATGTGTGAATTAGGTTGATTGACCATGTTAAATTGCCCCTTAGTGTCAGGAGAATTAGTGGGGTAAATGTGTGGGGTTATGGGGACAGGGTCTGGGTGGGATTGTTGTCGGTGCAGGCTTGATGGGTCAAATGGCCTCCTTCTGCACTGTAGGGATTATATTTGTCCACGTTGTCTTGCCTTCTATACAAAAGGTGCTGATCTCTTTTGTGATACACCCCACATGCATAAGTGTCTCTCAGGGACTTTGCCCAAATAGTCATTCTTCAATTCCATGATGATACAACCACAATGAACACCATAACTAAGGTCAATCCTATCAATCCTGGGTGGCATGGTGGCACAGTGGTTAGCACTGCTGTCTCACAGTTCCAGAGACCTGGGTTCGATTCCCGGCTTGGGTCACTGTCTGTGTGGAGTTTGCACATTCTCCTCTTGTCTGCGTGGATTCCCTCCAGGTGCTCCGATTTCCTCCCACGCCCCAAAGATGTGCATGTTGGGTTGATTGGCCCAGCTAAATTGTGCCTTAGTGTTCTAGGATGCGTGGGTCAGAGGGAGTAGTGGGGTAAATATGTGGGGTTGTGGGGATAGGGCCTGGGGTGGGATTGTGGTCAGTGCAGACTCAATGGGCTGAATGGCCTCCTTCTGCACTGTAGGGTTTCTATCTGTGCCCATTATACAAACTTTCCAGTGCATTATTAAATGGGAATCAGGAGCCGGAATTCTGGTGGATTTGTTTTTCCCTACCTGACCTAGCTCAGCACAGCCAAAGAGCTTTGTGTTCTTTTCATCAAACAGAGAATGTTTTCACATTGTGCCACAGACATTGACAGCCATTTTAAAACAAGCAAAAGCTGTTTATGATAAGATCTTCCTTCTCAGTACTGGGAGACTATGCATTGCTGAAATCAATGTCTAACTTCACATCACAATTTGTCAAAATATGTAGAAATATTGCAATTCTTGATATCAGCAGATTTGTCCAGAAGTAAATTGCACCAGCTAATCACGTAATAAACTGCCATACTTTCCAGGTAGAATTGGATGTCATCGTGTATGAAATAGATATGGGGTGATTGCACAGTTACAAAATAAAGAGGCGACTAGCAGTCATATTGCCAGAGAAAAGAAATAAGATAAGGGATGGTTATTTAACTTCTGTTAATACCTCCCTCTCCTCTCCTGTCTACTTCTGCCTTTTCACAGTTTCTTCATATTTTCATTACAGAACATCTAGCTCTTTCATGGCTGCATTGGTCCAAGTAATTTTCTCATCCTAATAAAGAGGAAAAATATAACACTTAGAAAATCTTCATTAAAATGATCGGTCAAACTCACTGGATTGGATTTTCTTTCTTGAGGTGGATAGAGTGAGAGTCGGGAGAATTCCTCCACCTCGGGAGAAAATGTCCACCAAGGTGGGATCTTCATTGCTGGGGTGGTGTATGTGAGTTGAAGTTGAGCCAGACCACCCAGGAAAAAGTGCCAATGCAGTCAGAGTTGCTGCTGGCTGGGGAGGTGGTGGGCTATTTAAAAGGCCTACATTGGTGCCATGCAACTTTGTCCCTATGGATATGAGGCTTCACCTCTCACATCTCTCACCCTACAAACTGCCCATACCCCATTCATGCCATTTCTTGCGTTACCACTCACTGCTATGTGCCTTCATGCCCCCATGCCAGGCTCTGCCCTTCTACCCACCCCTTCAGATTTCTTATGTCCCCAATCCAGGGTCTGGCACTTCCATGCCAATTGACCCCCTGGACACTTTCTAGAACCAATGAATACCACAGTGTGAAGTGAGATGTGTAAAATAAAAGCTTTTAAAAAATGTAAGTCTTTAATTACTTTCACCAATGGAAAATAAGTCTGGATGTCAAGCTACTAAAAGTATTAACCATCCAGGCCCCTTGAAGTTTCAAAAAACAGAAACACCTGAAACCACTTGACTTATATTAATAAACATTGTGAAGTTGACTGTAGTGATAAGAGAGCCTGAGTTGTCAATCAAACAATGTTTTCTCTGGGGCACAGGTGTCCTGTTATTATAGTAGATGTTTGGGCTCTCAGCCAGATCTACATAATGAGGCTTCACTCAAAACATGCAATATGGCCTCAGTCACTTCTTGCCCTCAAATGCAGAGTGCCATTTCCATCAAAGGGCTCAGGAGACACCGGTATATCTGTCTCCCACTGGTTCTCTGTTGCTTCCTGGGGTTATGTGCAACACTATCCTGCAAGAGGAAAGAATATCTGGGAGTGAGTGTGTCATAGGTTTGGTAATGTGCCATAGATGAATAGCAACAAGGAAGCATAAGTACGGGGAAGCATTGGTGCATGTGTGAGGGTGAAATGAAGCATCTGAATGTTAAGGATGAGTCCTGACTGCTGAGTGATAAAGCTGAGGTTCATTGAGCAACATGAGAGATTGATGATTCAGTGGGTAAGAGATTTCATTGAAGAAGCATTAACCTATTCAGTATGAAGTCACTGAACTTTTTGCAATACTGCAGCTGGGTCCTCAGTGTCAACTTCTCCCATTCTCCTCCCATTCCCTTTGTGCTGTGTGACTTGGGGGTCACCTGACCTCCTGCAGGAACATAGTCTCTAATCTTTTGATCTCCTGAACTACAGTCTCCAATGATGCATCAGGGAACCCAAAGCCCTCTCTCTGCCCTGTGTTTTTTTTGATACCTTTCGATACTTCTATTGTAGTTAAAAAACACAATTCAAATTAAGTCCAATCATGGTCCCCACATGAGGGACAAACCAGATCCAAGCTGACAAGACAAGATATTGCATCCCATCTTAGGCTCGATCAGACCAGATCCAAGCTGACAGGATGAGGCATTGTACCCCATCCAGGGCTTGATCTAACGCTTCATGTTAGCCAAAGACCAAGATGGCTTTGAAAGATTGCAGCAGGTAAAGCCACAGTTTAACCTCATTGGCTACCCTGATTCTTTACTCTACTCTAGCTTGGGCAAACCACGATGGCAGATGTCAGCACATCCCCAGCGCAATGGGCTAGCCTTGTTCCCTGCCTGACCATGGTTTCACCCCTTGTAGCCACAGTAGGAGGGCAGATTGGATGACCCCCTCAGTTACCCGCTGCCTGGATCTGTTCTGCTTGGTCTGTCATGCCAGTGGCATAGGACAAACTCAGGGATTGTGATTGTGTCTGTGACATTATCTGCAAGGTATGATTCAGTGAGTATTACTATGACAGGTTGTTGCATGAATAGTTTTTAGGAGAGCTTTCCCAATTTTAGCACAAGCCCCCAGATTTTATTAAGGAGGACTTTGCAAGCTTGACTGGACAGAGTTTGCTGTTGTCATTTCTAGTGCCTGGATTGATACCAGGTGGTCTGTCCAGTTTCATTCCTTTTGATTTGATTTGATTTGATTTATTATTGTCACATGTATTAACATACAGTGAAAAGTATTGTTTCTTGCGCGCTATACAGACAAAACATACTGTTCATAGAGAAACACACCGCTCATAGAGTTCCTTATTGACTTCCCAGCGAATTTCTGCAACTGAGTGACTTGCTAGGTGATTTCAGAAGGCAGGTATTATTTATCTGCTCTCTAGAAGATTAAGGAGGCAACGATATGCTCAAAGAATTCAATATGTCAATAACAGATCTGATTCGATTCCAAAGTCAAAGGTGAAGGTTTTCTTTATTCATTTGTGGGACATGGGCGTCGCTGGCTGGCCAGCATTTATTGCCCATCCCTTGTTGCCCGAGGGCAGTTCAGAGTCAACCACATTGCTGTGGCCCTGGAGTCACATGTCAGTCATACCTGGCAAGGATGACAGATTTCCCACCCTAAAGGATATTACTGAACCAGATTACAACAATCACCAATAGCTTCATGGCCATTCTTCTCACTGGCCTGTTGCTCCACTGATAGTATTATTCCTTCCCTCAAAGTTCTTTTACACACAGTTCCATCAATGCAGCAGCCTAAATGCACCTTCCCTGTTGGGAGTGTTACGTTATGTTAGCCATGCCTGTATTTGGGTACCTCACTGAATGTACAGCCAGTCAGCAACACACCTCACACTAGGCTGCACACCACAATCATTAAGATGAGCATGCAGCACAAAGTCTGAGTGTTGTCTGATTCACAATGACCAGACATGGGATTACCACACATCACAAACCTCCATACCCACTAATGGATCTAATCAAATTTTTAGTTCATATAGTACATTAAAATCTCAGCAGAGCTAAGACCTCGCTGTTACAGGAATACACATACTAATCACTTAGAGCAATTAAATGTAATCTTAATACACAGACATAATCCAATAGAGGACTAAGGTGCCCTCAGCTGTGCACACATACAACAAATAGCTTGTTGACATAACTGCAGCTGCTGATTATTTTAAACGCTCTACATCACAACCATCAGAAGTCATACGGTTTAAGTTGCATAACTGTTTAAATGATAGAATCTTGAATATGAAATAAGTGATTATACACAAGTAATGCAGTGATATTCACTGTGAACCTATTAGAAGGATTTGTTTTCTGACCCTCTTGTCTGGCGTAATCCATACAGTGAATTTCTTTGTGTAACTGCATTGTTTTCAATTGTGGAGCAACATTTTAATGAGAAAAGTATAGTTTAATTGTTTGAAAGTCTGAGTTTAACCTATTACACCCTGCTTCATATTGAGATATGCCTGTTGTTTTTGCTGTTGCTTGTACATCCTGACATGTCGTATTCTGTGGTGGGCAGGTCAGGGCATTTCATGCTTCGGTGCAGACTCGATGGGCCGAAGGGCCTCCTCTGCACTGTTGTATTCTGAGATTCTATATTGGTTGCCTTTATTTCTCACAGTGTGAACAACATCAATTTGTTTGTTGCGCCCAGTGTTTCTGTTACAGCAAGTCCTGAGCTAATGTGTTGAGCTAATGTTTTCATGTTCGGTTTTCTCCTGGCTGAGTAGGTATGTGGTGGTGTAGCTGGGAATTCACTTTCAACTCTTGTCAGTGTGAACCTAACGCATTGCTGCCAGCTATCCAAACACACGTTTGATTCTCTACAAATTACTAACTATGTGTTAATGCTCTCGTGACGAGTGGTGAGCTGCTTCATACATTATTGCAGTCTTTCAAACTCTCAAACTCCCAACTGACTAGCCTTTGGCCTTAGCTGGCACAGGCATGATGGATGGATCACATGTATACTAGGATTCACATGTTTTTCACAATTTCTGCAGCTGTTGATTTACTCAATTAATCGCTCATCACTCCCTTTGTGTCGTGTAACCTTTGTTCCCTCCCACCCCAACTCAAACACTTCTTTTATTTGTTCATGGGATGTGGGCGTTGCTAGCTGGGCCAGCTTTAATTGCTCATCCCAAACAACATTTAAGAGTGTGGCAAACCACTGTTAGCTTATCACCTGTATATGTGACATGCCTGGACACATCCCTGCCAGCCCTACCCGAGACTCCTCCCCCCCCCCCAGTCCAGGTATAAAGACGACTGCTCCCCACCCCCCTGCCTCAGTCTGGACCAGTTCATCGGCATGGGTGTGCTCCAAGTCTTTTGCTAATAAAAGCCTATTTGTGGGTAGGAAGGGAGAAGGGGTCATGAAAAGGGAGTACAGGGAATTAGGGAGACAGCTGAGAAAGAGGAAAGCAAAGGTAGTAATCTCAGGATTACTGCCTGTGCCACGGGAAGGTGAGGGCAGGAATGGAGTGAGGTGGAAGATGAATGTGTGGCTGAGGGACTGGTACAGGGGGCAGGGATTCAGGTTCCTGGACCATTGGGACCTCTTTAGGGGCAGGGGTGATCTGTATACAAAAAACGGGTGGAACTTGAATCACAGGGGGACCAATATCCTGGCCGGTAGGTTGGCTAAGGCTTCAGGGGAGAATTTAAACTAGATAGGTTGGGGGGAGGGGAGCTAGAAGAGTTGACTGGGATCAAGGAACTAATTGATGGGGGGGAGGATGCACGGGTAAGGGGAATTACAAAATTAATGGTAGAGGAGAGGGTGCAAGTGAATGAAGGCGGTAATTTAGATAAGGGAGTAGAGGAACAGGGTGTTCGCGACTCATCAAAGCGGGTCCAGATAAAAGCTGGAATAAGGACACTTTGCCTGAATGCACGAAGCATTCGGAACAAGGTAAATGAGTTGATGGTGCAAATCAGCACAAGTGGGTACGATCTAGTGGCCATTACAGAAACGTGGCTGAAAGGTGACCAGGACTGGGAGATGAATATCCAGGGGTATCAGGCGTTTAGGAAGAATAGACAGGAAGGAAAAGGTGGTGGGGTCGCGCTATTAATAAGAGATAATATCAGGGTAGTACTGAGGGATGACATAGGCTCTGAGGAACAAAACGTGGAATCATTATGGGTAGAGATGAGGAATAGTAGAGGGAGAAAGACACTAGTAGGTGTGGTATATAGGCCCCCAAATAATAATGTTGAGGTAGGGAGGACTATAAACAAGCAGATAAGGGATGCGTGTAAAAACGGAACGGCAATAATCATGGGGGACTTCAACATGCACATTGACTGGCAGACTCAAGTCGGTAAGGGTGGAATGGAGGAAGAGTTCTTAGAATGCTGTCGGGATAGTTTCCTTGAACAGCATGTTACGGAACCGACGAGGGAACGAGCTATTTTGGATCTGGTATTGTGTAACGAGGTAGGTAGAATTAAGGATCTTATTGTGAAGGACCCTCTTGGGTCTAGTGACCACAATATGGTCGAATTTCTGATTCAGATGGAAGAGGAGAAAGTTTGGTCTCAAACCAGTGTCCTCTGTTTGAACAGAGGGAAATATGATAGGATGAGGGATGAATTGGCTAAGGTAGACTGGGAGAGCAGGCTGGCAGGTAGGATAGCTGAGGAACAGTGGAGGATTTTTAAGGAGATCCTTTTCAGTTCTCAGCAAAAATATATTCCAGCAAAAAACAAGGATTGTAAGAAAAGGGAGAACCAGCCGTGGATAACGAAGGAAATAAAGGAGAGTATTAAAATAAAAACAGCTGCGTACAGAGTGGCCAAAAATAGTGGAGAAACAAGTGATTGGGAAAAATTTAAGAAACAACAAAGAGAGACTAAGAAAGCGATAAAGAAAGGAAGGATAGACTATGAAGCTAGGCTAGCAATTAATATAAAAAATGATAGTAAAAGTTTTTATAAATATATAAAAAGGAATAGAGTGGCTAGAGTGAATGTTGGACCCTTGGAGGACGAGAGGGGGGAGTTAATAGTGGGAAATGAGGATATGGCTGAGTCTTTAAATAAGTTTTTTGTGTCGGTCTTCACGGTGGAGGACACAAATAGTTTGCCAAATATTAACGATAGAGGGTTGGCAGCAGGAGAAATACTTAATACAATTAATGTTACCAGAGAGGCAGTGCGGGGTAGACTAATGGGACTGAAGGTGGACAAGTCCCCGGGTCCGGATGGAATGCATCCCAGGGTATTGAAAGAAATGTCAGAGGTAATAGTGGATGCGTTAGTGATTATTTATCAAAACTCGTTGCATTCTGGGGTAGTGCCGGTTGATTGGAAAACGGCTAATGTTACGCCGCTGTTTAAAAAAGGAAGGAGACAAAAGGCGGGTAACTGTAGGCCGGTCAGCTTAACGTCTGTAGTAGGGAAAATGCTGGAATCCATTATTAAAGAGGAGATAGCAGGGCATCTGGATAGAAATGGTTCGATCAATCAGACGCAGCATGGATTCATGAGGGGAAAGTCGTTCTTGACGAACATGTTGGATTTTTATGAAGATGTGACTAGGGCGGTTGATGGAGGAGAACCGGTGGATGCGGTGTTTTTGGATTTCCAAAAGGCGTTTGATAAGGTGCCCCATAAAAGGCTGCTGAAGAAGATTAGGGCACACGGAGTTGGGGGTAGTGTGTTAAAGTGGATTGGGGACTGGCTATCCGACAGGAAGCAAAGAGTCGGAATAAATGGGTGTTTTTCCGGTTGGAGGAAGGTAACTAGTGGCGTGCCGCAGGGATCGGTACTCGGGCCGCAACTATTTACCATTTATATAGATGATCTGGAGGAGGGGACGGAGTGTAGGGTAACGAAGTTTGCAGACGACACAAAGATAAGTGGAAAAGTGAATCGTGTGGAGGACGGAGAAGATCTGCAGAGAGATTTGGACAGGCTGAGTGAGTGGGCAAGGATATGGCAAATGGAGTATAACGTTGAGAAATGCGAGGTTATACACTTTGGAGGAAATAATAACAAATGGGATTACTATCTCAATGGAAACAAATTAAAACATGCTACCGTGCAAAGGGACCTGGGGGTCCTTGTGCATGAGACGCAAAAGCCCAGTCTGCAGGTACAACAGGTGATCAAGAAGGCAAATGGGATGTTGGCCTATATCGCGAGGGGGATAGAATATAAAAGCAGGGATGTCTTGATGCACCTGTACAGGGCATTGGTGAGGCCGCAGCTGGAATACTGTGTGCAGTATTGGTCCCCTTATATGAGGAAGGATATATTGGTATTGGAGGGAGTGCAGAGAAGGTTCACCAGGTTGATACCGGAGATGAGGGGTTTGGATTATGAGGAGAGGCTGAGGAGATTGGGTTTGTACTCGTTGGAGTTTAGAAGGATGAGGGGGGATCTTATGGAGACTTATAAGATAATGCGGGGGCTGGATAGGGTGGAGGCGGAGAGATTCTTTCCACTTAGTAAGGAAGTTAAAACTAGAGGACACAGCCTCAAAATAAAGGGGGGTCGGTTTAAGACAGAGTTGAGGAGGAACTTCTTCTCCCAGAGGGTGGTGAATCTCTGGAATTCTCTGCCCACTGAGGTGGTGGAGGCTACCTCGCTGAATATGTTTAAAGCGCGGATGGATGGATTCCTGATCGGTAAGGGAATTAAGGGTTATGGGGATCAGGCGGGTAAGTGGTACTGATCCACGTCAGATCAGCCATGATCTTATTGAATGGCGGGGCAGGCTCGAGGGGCTAGATGGCCTACTCCTGCTCCTATTTCTTATGTTCTTATGTTCTTGCATACAAACTAGTCTTTGCTCGATTGATGATGCATCGAAGAGTCAACCACATTGCAATGGGTCTGGTGTCACATGTAGGCCAGACCAGATAAGGACGACAGATTTCTTTCCTTAAAGGACATTAGTGAAGCAGATGGATTTTTCCAACAATTGACAATGGTTTCATGGTCATCATTAGATTTTTAATTTTTGTTGAATACAAATTTCACCATCTGCCCTGGTGGGATTTGAACCCACATTCCCAGAGTTTCTGGATCACTAGTCCAGCGGCAATACCACTATGCCACTGTCCCTCCTCTATGGTACAGACTCTATCTTTGCTCCTTCTAGCTCAAGGGGCACAGACTTGAACATATCAAGCAGTGGCCCAGGGGATGGGTCAGACGGACAGCCCTGTCAACCACAGTGTGTGGAAAACCACTATTGAGGAAGAAGGAAGACATATCGGCAGCGCTATCTTGGAGAACTAGTTTAGTCATTAATTGCCATATCTGGTTAGACCACACCAATTACTACTGAGCCCTTGCTCTCCTTTGAAACAAACTGCTCACTATTCCTGGATCATCCTGGAATGCAAAGATAAGCCCTGGTTTCTTTTCTTCATGACCGACCATCTCCTTAAACCTTCCCCCCCCCAACCCCCCCTTCACCCCCCCCCCCCCCCCCCCCCCCCACCCCCCCACCATCCTTACCCCCAGCTTCAAGAACAAGTGCATGGAAGTGCTCCTGGAGTTGCTATCTAATTGGATATTAATGGGTTAAAGCTGATTCAGAAAACACAGTGAAAAGAGATTAAGCAGAGTCTAAATCTAGGTAACTATTTTACCCAATCTCACTTATCAAGTAACAGGATTCCACTGTGCTTAACTAGAGGGCAAACTTGTCGGACTTGCATTCTTCCCGGCTGCTGTCTACTGCCATGCTGTGAGCACCACCTGCTGGTTAAAACTAGAAGTACTTCAGAAATACTCAAGGGTGAAAAAGCCGTGTGGGTCTGACGATACACTAAAACAATTCAGGGTTGGGATTCAAATTTTATTGCTGATTCTCCAATCTGTAAGATTTAATAAATTATACGTTTCAGATTAAATAGAGAATTCCTATGGGATTGGTAGGCACAGCCTATGGTCACCCCAGCAAAGACACATTGCTCATAGGAAGGGAGTTCCAGGATCTACAGTGAAGGAACAGCTATATAGTTCCTTCAGGGTAGAGGGGACAGGGGTAGGGGAGCGGGGACATCTCCCAGGCCCACATTTCCGGCGGCGTCTGCGTGGTACTGGAAACCAGCTGGGGGGCAGAGCTACCATTTAAGTAGAATTTAACACACTATTTAAATGCTATGAGCAGGCCTGAGACTGAATTCTCTGGGCTCGCCAGCATTTCCCACCCCACCAGAGAGTTTCACTCCAGGAGGGATTACTACAGCTCCCCACTTTCAGGAACTAGTGGGACGCTGGAGTGAACGGGGCAATTGGGGCCCCCCAGAGTGTTGGGCAGCTGAGGGTGGTGCCCTGGGCATGGACACCCTGGCAGTGCCAGCCTGTGCCCCCTGGCATTGCCCAAGGGGCAAAAGGCCCATGCCCGGGACACCTTGGCACTGCCCACCAGGCATGGGCAGCGCCAAAGGGACAGGGCCTATTGGGGCAGCGCCTAGGGGCGATTGGTGGGGGTGGGGGTCCCGCTGTCACTCTGCATTGGGATCCAGTTGGGGCTCAGGGGAGGCCAGCGATCAGGGCAAGGTGAGGGGGGATGGGGTGGTCAGTCAGGTGGGTCTTCGGGGGGGGGGGGGGGCCTGCCGGGGGGGGGGGGGGGGTCAGTCGAGGGGTGTCTGCCTGTGGGGGGGGGTGGAGGAGGGAGATCATCACTGCTGGGGGAGGGTGGGGGGGCTGGAGATCGGGGTGGGCCAGGACATGGAGAGGTTTGGGGCTGGTCTGCGAATGGATGTGAGATTGAGGATTGGGGGCAGCACTGTGGGGGTCCAGAGCTGGCCAGCGAACCAGAGGCTGACACTTCGGGGCCACTGCACATGCGCAAAGGACCACTGGTTTCAGCCTCTCCAGTGTTAATAGGTCCCGTCCCCTGAAATCTAATGATATTCACGTTGGTGGCCTCTGAAGTGCACAGAGTGTGGGAGTTTCCAGTCTGAACTCCCACTGAAAAAAACAGCACAAATTACTCCAGTTTTCCCATGAATTCGACACATAATTTTTTGGGGAAAACTGCACCCTGAATGTTTAAGCTGTGGATGGAATGCCAATCAAGCAGGCTGCTTTGCCTCCATGGTGTGAAGTTTCTTGAGAGTTGTTTGAGCTGCACTTATCCAGGCAAGTGGAGAATATTCCTCACATTCCTGATTGCTGCATTGCAGATTATGGACAGATTTTGTGGGGTTGGGGCTGAGTTACTCTCCACAGGGTTCCCAACCCCTGGTCTGCTCTTGTAGCCACAGTATTTATGATGACTGATTTATTTTAGTTTCTGGTCAATAGTCACCCCCATATGCTGATAGTGGGGGAGTCAGTGATGGTAATGTTGCTGAATGTCAAGGGGCAATGGCTAAATTTTCTCTTGTTAGAGCTGATCATTGCCTAGCACTTGTATGAGATGAATGTTACTGCCGCTTATCTGTCCAAGTCTGGATATTGTCCAGGTCTTGCTGCATTTGGTCATGGACTCCTTCAGTATCAGAGGGCTCACAACTGTTGCTGAACATTGTGCAATCATCAGCGAACATCCTTATTTCTGACCCTATGATGGAGAAAAAGTTCTGCCTGCCGAACTCTGAACTAATTTCTCTCCTATCTCCCCTCATGCCCTCACCAAGTTCAACTTGTCCACGAGACCCATCTGCTTCTCCCTTAACCCTATTCCCACTAAACTGCTGATCACCCAACTTCCCTTCCTGGTCCCCATGTTAGCTGATATTGTTTTCGGTTATCGCGCTTCAGGCATTGCCCCTCTCTCCTTTAAACCTTCCGTCATCACCCCTCTCCTCATAAAACCAACATCTGGGCCCACCTTAAAAACTGCTGCCTTGCCATAGTACCACAACAGCTATTCTCAAAGTCACAAACCACATCCTAAGCGGTTGTGAAAAGGATAAACTTTTCCTCCCCATGTTTTTGAACCTCTCTGGTAAGACCACACTATCCTCCTTCAATGCCTCTCTGATATCATCCAGCTGAGTGAGACTACACTTGCCTTGTTCCATTCCTGTCTATCCAACCATAGCCATTTGAAATGACTTCACTGCCTACTCCCTCACCTTTACCCCTGGTGGCCCCAAGGATCTATCCTTGACCTCTTATCGATCAGCAACACCATCCTAATGCACAGCATTGGCTTTTCACATGTACTCTGATGCTACCCAGCTCCACCTCACTAGCACATCTCTGGACTCCTCCACTGTCTCTAAGTTAACGAACTGCTTGTCCGACACCAAAACTGGATGAGCAGCAATTCCCTCCAATTAAATATTGCAAAGTCTGAAGACAATGGGCGCAACCTTATGAGAATTTGAGTGTCAGTTCTGGTGAGAAAACTGGTGTGGAACTCTTCAGCTCCACTGGCCAGTTTGCTCCCCAGATCTTATCCCTTTAACTGCCAAAAAGAAGGGTGGCTGTGGTTTGTACCATCGGACTGGTGGGGAGGAGACTCTTACAGCCAGGAATCAGTTCCATTGAGATTGGGGTGCTGTTTATAAAGAGCGCCCCAATCCCATAAACAAATACAACTCTCCCGCACCACCCCCTCCCCCACCATGGAGGTATCTGTGGCCCCTTCCCCAATCATCACCCCTCCACCCTCGATCATTCCCCCCCCCCCCACCTCTGATCATTCCTGGCATCCCCCCCACCTTCCCCCCCCCCCCCCCCCCCGACAAGATTCGCGATTTCCAGGTTCCACCAGATCTTGAGCCCTGCCGTGATCCCGCAGAAAGGCTCAAGATCTTTGGTCCCAGCTCAAAACTCCATTCCCTAGCCACCCAGTCCATCCGTCTCCCTAGCAACTTTCTAAACCAGACTGTGCTCAACATAGTTTCTCATCATATTTGACCACATATTCACACCATCACTAAGAACACATATTTCCCACCTCTATAATTTCTCTTTATTCATTCACAGGATGTGGGCATTGTTGACTGGGCCAACATTTCTCATCTGTCCCTAATTTTCCTTGAACTGAATGGTTTGCTGGGCCATTTCAGAGGATATTTAAGAATCAACCACATTATTGTGGGCCTGGGGTCACGTATAGGGCATGTGTGAAACAGATGGGTTTTTACGACAATCGACAATGGTTTCACAGTCATCATTAGACTTTCAATTCCAGATTTCTATCGAATTCTAATTTCACCATCTGCCATGGTGGGATTTGAACCCAGGACCCCAGACCATTACCCTGGGTGACTGGATTACTAGTCCAACAATACTCTCCAGCCAAACTCTCAAAAGACAAAGAGAGCAGATAGCCATGCAGCCAATTTTATAAATGTTCTTTTGTGGAATGTGGGTATCACTGGTTAGGTCAACATTTTTATTGCCAATCCCTAATTGCCCTGGGAAGGTTCAACATCTTGAACCTTGTGGAGTTGGTTTACCCACAGTGCTATAGGGATGAAGCTCTAGGATTTTGCTCCAGTAACTTCTGGGACCCTTGCTGTTTGTCATTTTCATAAATGACCTGGATGAGGAAGTGGAGGGATCGGTTGGTAAGTTTGCCAACGACACGAAGGTTAGTGGTGTTGTGGATAGGTTGGAGAGATGTCAGAAGCTGCAGCGTGACATAGATAGGATGCAAGACTGGGCGGAGAAGTGGCAGATGGACTTCAACCTGGATAAATGTGTAGTGGTCCATTTTGGCAGGTCAAATGGGATGAAGGAGTATAATATCAAGGGTAAGACTCTTAGCAGTGTAGAGGATCAGAAGGACCTTGGGGTCCGGGTCCATAGGACTCTTAAATCGGCCTCGCAGGTAGAGGAGGTGGTTAAAAAGGCGTATGGTGTGCTGGCCTTCATCAATCAAGGGATTGAGTTTAGGAGTCGGGAGATAATGATGCAGCTTTATAAGACCCTCGTCAGACCCCACTTGGAGTACTATGCTCAGTTCTGGTCACCTCATTACAGGAGGGATGTGGAAATGATTGAAAGGGTGCAGAGCAGATTTACAAGGATGTTGCCTGGATTGGTTGGCATGCCTTATGAGGATAGGTTGAGAGAGCTCGGTCTATTCTCCTTGGAGAGACGAAGGATGAGAGGTGACCAGAACTGAGCATAGTACTCAGAGGTATAGATGGGGTGGATTCTCGGAGGCTTTTTCCCAGGGCTGAAATGGCTGCTACGAGAGGACACAGGTTTAAGGTGCTGGGGAGTAGGTACAAAGGAGATGTCAGGGGTAAGTTTTTCACTCAGAGGGTGGTGGGTGAGTGGAATCGGCTACCGTCAGTGGTGGTGGAGGCAAACTCGATAGGGTCTTTTAAGAGACTTCTGGATGAGTACATGGGACTTAATAGGATTGAGGGTTATAGGTAAGCCTATATGTAAGCCTAGGT
Source organism: Mustelus asterias (assembly GCF_964213995.1). Classification (NCBI taxonomy): domain Eukaryota; kingdom Metazoa; phylum Chordata; class Chondrichthyes; order Carcharhiniformes; family Triakidae; genus Mustelus; species Mustelus asterias. The sequence continues at coordinate 105,147,088 of NC_135804.1, read as the reverse complement.
AGGTAGGGACATGACCGGCGCAACTTGTGGGCCAAAGGGCCTGTTTGTGCTGTATGTTTTCTATGTTCTATTTTCTAATACTACCAGTCCACCCGTCTCAGCTCATCTGCTGCCAAAATCATCATTCTTGTCTTTTATTGCTTCCCAATTTGAATATTCATAGAAATCATAGAAACCCTACAGCGCAGAAGAGGCCATTTGGCCCATCGAGTCTGCACCGACCACAATCCCACCCAGGCCCTATCCCTACATATTTACCCACTAATCCCTCTAACCTACGCATCTCAGGACACTAAGGGACAATTTTAGCATGGCCAATCAACCTAACCCGCACATCTTTGGACTGTGGGAGGAAATCAGAGCGCCCGGAGGAAACCCACGCAGACACGAGGAGAATGTGCAAACTCCACACAGACAGTGACCCGAGCCGGGAATCGAACCCAGGTCCCTGGAGCTGTGAAGCAGCAGTGCTAACCACTGGCGCCACTGTGCCGCCCTAATGCACCTCAGCCTGCCTCTCATTCAACCCTTTAGGTGGTGTCCAAAATCCTGCTGCCCAAGTCCTTTATTCATACCATGTCCAGTTCACCTTTCACCCATGTACTCATTGATTACATTGGCTCCTGGTCAAGTATTGCTTTGATTTTAAAATTCTCATCCTTGTTTTCCAAATCCTCTCCCCCCCTGCAACCCCCCCGCCATCCCCCCCATCCCCCCCCCCCCCCCCCCCCCCCCCCCACCCCCCACCCCCACCCCATGGCCTTGCTCCTCTGTATCTCTCTAACCTTCTTCTGCGGAGACACAGATGCTGCCTGTCCTGCTAAAGATATCTGTGCTCCACTATATCCACCTATTGAACAGCCCCGATTTTAATCACTCAACCTTTGATGATTGTGCTTGCAGCTGCCCAGGCTATAAACTCAAGAATTCTCTTGCTAAAAGTCTCTGCCTCTCCATCTTTTTTCCTAATAGATGCTATTGAACATCTATTTTTATCTAAACCTTTGGTCTATATCCAATTTTGCTTTGTAAGTTTCCTTGTGATGCATCTTAGGACTTATTGGACCCTATTTTACCATTTTGATTCTAAGTGCTGGGCAGACTTGAAACTGGGAGTGTTTCAGATCCGACTTTTAGACCCATTCTCAGGCGCCCCCATACGCACTCTGCCTGTAAAAGTATCTGCGATTTCGAATCGTGCTGCACAAGCCTGTGGGAGGGGCTTAACGCGCCTGAAACCCTGCAACTCCGATCAGAGACTACAACTGCACATGTGCAGAAAAAAAAATGATAGAATGCTGCTCCCCTGCCACATCCCTCCCAGGCTGGATAATGCCTCCCCCTGGCCCCCGTAGACACTGCCCCGCCCGTACAACATCACTGACCCCCTTATCCCCCCACTACCCAGACCCCCGATCACAGGATCCTTCCCCCCACTTCCCCCCCACTGATCTCAGGCAGAGTGATCCACCTTCCCCCTTCCCCCCCACCGATCTGAGACAGAATGGCAGTGGACCCCCCTTTGCCCCTGCTGATCTCAGGCAGAGTGGCAGCGGACCCCCTTTCACCCCCACCGATCTCAGGCAGAGTGGCAGCGGATCCCCCTTCCCCCCCCCCGCACCAATCTCAAGCAGAGTGGCAGCGGACCCCCTTTTCCCCCCACTGACATCAGGCAGAGTGGCAGCAGACCCCCCTCCCCCCCACTGATTTCAGGCAGAGTGGCAGCGGACCCCCTTTCCCCCCCCCACTGACTTCAGACAGAGTGGCAGCAGATCCCCCTCCCCCCCCCGCCCCCCCCACTGATCTCAGGCAGAGTGGCAGTGGACCCCTCTTTCCACCCCCACCCCCCCCATCATCGATCTAAAGCAGTGAGCCGTCAGACACTCAGCACTTACCTCCTCACCAACAGGAGCGCCATAATCAGACTTATATGGAGCATGTCTGTTTTGCGCCGATTCTGGATGGGCGAACATGGTGGTAAAGGGGGAAGTGCTGGTAAAGTTGGGTGTGTAGCCAATTAAATCAATTTAAATGTATGCAAATGCAGTTAAATGGCCGTCGCACCCATTTCGGGCAAGGTCCCGATCACGGCCATTTTCGGGCCTTGGTAAAGGGGGAACCGGCGTGAAGGTGGGCACGGATCGCGCTACTCACCTCACGTCCAACTTTATCAAGTTTTCACGCTTGAAAATAGGCGCAACACGATGGTAAAATCAGGCCCATTATTGCATTAAAGATTCCTGGGATGGTTTTCCTATTCTCAGGATCAACCAAAGCTTTTCTGAACCCTGGAATCAAGCCCTTCCCAAGGGCACCAACTCAGCTCATCCTGCAACCTCTCTGGATTACTCTGGTCAAGCTTCTCCCCACCACCCGAGTAACCCCCCCCCCCATCCCCTGACCATACGCCCCATCATCACCAAATACCCTCCCAAACCCCAGTAGCACCCCACCTTCTCTACTACCCTCCCAACCCCCCCCCAGCTACTAGCTGACCCTCCAAATCATCTGATCTCCACTCAACACCCACCCTCTCCACACACTAACTACTACCCCCACCCTAACCCCTTACCCACTTACCTTACCCACTTACTTCCTTCCCTGTCCAAGTGGCTAGGACCTTTAAACTTCATAGAATCCCTACAGCGCAGAAGGAGCCATTCAGCCCATCGAGCCTGAACCGACAACAATCCTACTCAGGCCCTATCCCCGTAACCCATGTATTTACCCTCCTATTCCTTCTGGCACTAAGGGGAAATTTAGCATGGCCAATCAACCTAACCTGCAAATCATTTGGACAGTGGGAGGAAACCGGAGCACCCTGAGGAAACCCGCGCAGACACAGAGAGGGGAGAATGTGCAAACTCCACATAGACAGTCACTCGAGACCAGAATCGAACCTGGCTCACTGGCGCTGTGCGGCAGCAGTGCTAACCATTGTGCCACCACACTGCCTCAGCATGTATTCAGTATCTGTCTATGGGGCACCCTGCAAGTACAAGCCACATCCTGCCACTTTGACAAGTAACAGATTGAAATTGAATGAATAAATTCTCCAAATTGTTTATTTTTATTCCCTTGCAATTCTCCAAATTTCATGCATGGGGTAAGATGTTAAAATTCCAGCACTGTCACTCGAGAGCCTTCCTACTTCCTCTTGCCATCTGGTCGCTGTGACAGCAGGGAGGCATTCACGTCTTGGAGGTAATACTAAGAAGAGACAGGAGATGAATTCCTAGCATGAGGTGACTAAATTATAAAGAATGATTCGAACACTTTGGTATTTCAGCTACAAAGCTGGATGACTGGTTGGAAGCCTGAAAGGGATATAAAATGATAGAACCGGATGTAGAAGGTGAATCAGCGTAAGATATCCAACTAAAGCTATCTATAGATTAAGGATAAGATATGCAAGTCAAACAAGCAAGAAGAAAATTCATGAAATTCTTCCATAAAGCAGCAAGTGAGGTTTGAGGTGGAGTGAAATCTTAACGTTTCATGATTTTACAGCAGCACTTCCTAGAATTCCAGCAGTTGTATTATATTGGGGAAAGCTGAAGTGTAATTTTTACAATCGTAACCGTAAACATTTTTGAAGGAAGAAGTGAGCTCTGATGGTATAAAATGTAATTCATAAGAGATCTTGAAGGTCTGATTCCAATTAAAGTTTCATTTTTAACAGTTTTTGTCTATTTCCAATACCTTAATCAACCTTTCATGTCTGTTGTGGACAGAGAAAGAACGGCTGCAACAATAATTTAACAATAATAATGGCAATAGTGGCTTTAAAATGGCTATTCTGGTTGAGAGCTAAGCATGCTGGGAATTTTGGTCAACTTGTAGATTAAAACCAGATGCAGGTCGTAAAGAGGCTCTGGTCTGGGAGCTATGATTTGAAGCTTGCTGTGTTGGTCAGGTCAGGGAAGTTGTTTACATTAACTGAGTTCTCCAAGGCGGCCTTCACGACACACGACAGCGCAGAGTCGCTGAGCAGAAACTGATAGCCAAGTTCCGCACACATGAGGACGGCCTAAACCGGGATGTTGGATTTATGTCATATTATCAGTAACCCCCACAGCTTGCCTCCTGGGCTTGTAGAATCTCACTAGCTGTTCTGTCTGGAGACAATACACATCCCTTTAACCTGTGTTGAATGCTCCCTCCACCCACATTGTCTGTACCTTTAAGACCTGGCTGGCTGTAGAGATACGCATTCTAATTAGTATTCTGTAACTTGATTTCTGTGTCTGTGCACTGTTTGAGAGCAGATATCCACTCCATCTGACGAAGGAGCAGTGCTCCGAAAGCTTATAGTATTTGCTACCAAATAAACCTGTTGGACTTTAATCTGGTGTTGTGAGACTTCTTACTGTACATTAACTGAGACAGTGTGTCTCCGATTTATGGCTGCTATGTGTGGAGTATGCAGTTTGAATTAAGTGTAATGGTTTCGTTCAAACGTAATTTCACCGGATGTTTGAGCCATGTGATCGATTTCTGGTAAGAAGTCTCACAACACCAGGTTAAAGTCCAACAGGTTTATTTGGTAGCAAAAGCCACTCGCTTTCGGAGCGCTGCCCCTTCGTCAGATGAGTGGAAGTTCTAACAGAAACTTTCTCCAACCAAATGTTGGGAAGACTGAAACCATGGTCTTTGCTCCCCTTCATAAGCTCTGAGCCATCCCTCAACTGGGGCTGAATTAGATTTTCACAAAATTTGATTTAAGGTGAGCTTCCGATTACATGTCCACACCATCACTATTTTCACGCCAGTAATATTGTCACACTCATCCCTGTTTTAACTTATCCATGTCCTTGATACCTCTAAATTTCACTATTACAATGAATCCTGGCTAGCCTCCAGTCTTCCATAAACAGAAGTTCATCCAAAACTCTGTTGCCCATTTCTTAATTCGCACCAAACCCTGTTCACTCGTCACCCTTGTGCTCTCAGACTTATATTGGTTCCAGATTAAACAATACCTCAGCTGTAAAATTCTTGACTTGTTTTCAAATCCCTCCAGCCTTCCAACATTATCTGCACTATCCCAATTCTTATCTCTTACAGTTTTAATCACTCCATTATTGGCAACCTTACCTTCAGCTGCCTGAGCCACAAGCTCCTCTCTTTCCCCTCTACAGACTTCTCCTTTGACCAAGCTTTTGGCCGTCTGACTTCATTGCCAGAGTTTTACTGGCATGCCCGCCCTGAGGCTCGCAGAGTGGCGTTCTCCGTTGGCCTCGGGCGGTATCTTATGAGCCTCGTGCGGGAGAGACAATAAAATTCCGGCACATATCTCCTCATGTGACTCAGTGTCAAATCTTGGGGGCGATTTTGACTCTTAAGTGCTGAATCTGTGTGTAATTCAGATCCGACTTGGAAACCTGTTCTCAGGCGCCCCCATACGCACTTAGCCTGAAAAAAACATTGCGAATCTGAATCGTGCTGTGGACGGGGCTTATTGCTGCAGCTCCAATCAGAGCCTTCAACTGCGAACGCACAGTGAAAAAAAATTTGACAAACGTTCCCCTGTCACATTGCCCCCAGGCTGCAAAAAGCGGATAAAGCAGCCCGGGAGCGATGGCCCCCGCAGATATCGCCCCACCCCCACAACATAATGGTCCCCCTTATTCACCCACCCTCCACCTACCCAGACCGATCACGACCCCTGCCCCCTTTCCCCCCCACCGATCACCCGCAGAGTGGCAGTGGACCCCCCCTTCTCCCCCCCACCGATCACCTGCAGAGGAGCGGCGGAAACCCCCTCCTCCTGCCCCACCTGCCTCCCCCCCCCCCACCAGAGAATGATCTGGCCTCCCTTCTCCTCCCCCCGCCCTCCCCCCACCCAGCCAGAGAATGATCTGGCCTGTTCCTCCTCCCCCTCCCCCCCTCCCACCCCGCCAACAGAGAGCGATCTGGCCTCCTCCTCCTCTCCCCCCCCCACCCCCCCTTCCCCCCCGCCAGAGAGTTGTCTGGCCTCCTCCTCCTCCCCCCCGCCAGAGAGTGGTCTGGCCTCCTCCTCCTCCCCCCCGCCAGAGAGTTGTCTGGCCTCCTCCTCCTCCTCCTCCCCCTCCTCCTCCTCCCTCCTCCCCCCCCCCCCCCCCCCCCCCCCCCCCCCGCCCCCCGGCACCAGAGTATCATCTGGCCTCTCTCACCCACCACTCCCCCCCCACCCCAGCCAGAGAATGATCAGGCCTCCCTCCTCCCCCCCACCCCCACCAGAGAATGATCGGGCCTCCCCCCGCCCCCCCCCCCCAACTAGAGAATGATGTGGCCTCCCTCCCCTCCCAACCACAGAATGATTTGACCTCCCTCCTCCCCCTGTCCCCTCCTGCCAGAGATACATCTGACCGGCCTCCTCCTCCCTCTCCTCCACCAGGGAATGATTTGACCCACCCCCCTCCCCACAACCGATCTGAGTTAGAGAGCCACTGGAAGCTGTGAACTTACCTCTGGAGCGCCCAAAACCAATCTTTGCGGACCATGTCTGTTTCGTGCCAAATCTGAATGGGTGAACGCGATGGTAAAGGGGGAAATGCAGGTAAGATTGGGCGTCCAGCTCATTAAGTCAATATAAATGCATGCAAATGCATTTAAATTGAACCGCGCCCGCCCGTTTTGAGCACGGTTCTGATCGCAGCCAATTTTGGTACCTTGGTAAAGTTGGAATCTGCATGAACGCAGGTGCAGATCGCACTGTTCGCCTCACACCCGACTTTACCAAGTTTTCGCCCCCGAAAACGGGCACAACGCAATTGTAAAATCAGGCCCCTTGTTTTATAATTCTTCTGTGATGCGCCTTTGGGATATTAAAGGTGCAATATAAATGCACGTTATTGTTGTTGCTAGATTAATGTTGGTCAGAACTCCTTCAAATGTCTCCTTTGAATAATGGAATATTTTCTCACTTGCTGAGTGTAATCCCCACAGAGACAACAGAACAAGCAGCTCACCCACCACACACCATTTCATCAATCACATCTTGTCTAGGTATCGAGTGACATTATCAGAGTCAGTGTGAAGGCGAGGCAGGATTAGATTCTACTCCCAGTCAGCAAAGCTTGTTTACTTTGATGTTTCTTTAGCCAGTGTTCAACTTACACTCACACAGCATTGGTCAAAAGCAGAAAGCTTTGCTTTTTTGGTGCAATGAAACAGCTGAGTCCTCAACAGAAAACCCCCCAAAAAATTATCCTTGCTATTTTCTACTGTCACAAGCAATATTTCCTGTGACAGGAAGGGTCACACTGAAATCATTTGAGCCCACCCTCACTCTGGAGAAGGGAGAGTGACATTAATGATCACAACAGCACGAGTAGAACTGGAACAAAATAGTAAATGCAACTGTGTTGAAGCAACTCAGAGTTCAACATGACCCCCGTACATAATTTGAACATCATTGCACTCCCTGTAATGACCATTTTGAAATGTTTGTAATGTTCTCCTCATTGTATTGAAGCACCTCAGAGTGCAAAATGATCTAAAAATGATCTATGTGAGAAATGTGAACATCATTGCCCTTCCCTGTTTTGACAATTTGGAATGTTTTGTGATGTCTCTTTTAGATATTTTATGAATAATGTATATTTTTGCAAAATAGAACAGTTTGTGTAAAAGAGATGACATTGACAGCTATGAAGCTCTGGGCAGTCGCTGCAGAGGCATGGTAAAAGCCACTGTCTTAATGCCATTAAATCTACTACACCCATTGGCTGGAAACTGTGAAAAGCCCCTCAAGCTGTAGGTAATGAATCTTGTAAATATGGACTGTAAATGTAAATATAATGAGTAAGATACAGTATTTGGAAGAAACTGATTTGGTTTGTACCTTACTATGTCAACTTTGTACAGTCACGTCATGTAAATGTTCTGAATAAAGTAATTTATTGGAACAGAAAAAGTGATCATAAGCTCAATTTGTTGAAACATCTCATGCAATCTATCACACTCATTTTGATCTTGAATCTTACTCCTGGCACTTTCCTGATGCTGTAAGCGTTTAAATGGTTTATCATCATAATCAGAATATATTAGCATAACGAGAATAGATTAACATAATCAGAATAGATTAGCATAATCAGCATAGTTTGTCAGGCTTTTGCATGGCTCGGTGTTAGGCTACAAACAAGTGTCTGTAATGGCATTGAAACAGGTCTTTAGCCTATTTGTTCGGTTAGTAAATGAGGTAAATTCAACAGAGAAATGCAAAGATGAAAGAAATAAGTTTAAGTTTAAGTTAAGTTTATTTATTAGTGTCACAAATAAGCTTACATTAACACTGCAATGAAGTTATTGTGAAAATCCCCTAGTCGCCACACTGTTCGGGTACACTGAGGGAGAATTTAGCATAGCCAATGCACCTAACCAGCACATCTTTCAGACTGTGAGAGGAAACCAGAGCACCCGGAGGAAGCCCACGCAGACACTGGGAGAACGTGCAGACTCCACACAGACAGGGACCTAAGCCAGGGATCGAACCGAGACCCCTGGCAGATCCCTGGCGCTGGAGGCAGCACTGCTAACCACTGTGCCATCATGTCGAAAAATATATATTCCAACAAAGTAGCAGAATGTGATCACAGATTTAAAGTTTAAAGTTTATTTATTAGTGTCACAAGTAGGCTTACATTAACACTGCAATGAAGTTACTGTGAAAATACCCTAGTCGCCATACTCCGGAGCACCTGTTCGGGTACACTGAGGGAGAACTTAGCATGGCCAATGCACCTAACCAGTATGTCTTTCAGACAGTGGGAGGAAACTGGAGCACCCGGAGGAAACCCACGCAGACACGGGGAGAATGTTCAAACGCCATACAGTCACCCAGTCCGGGAACAAGATGGCTGCTTACCTTTCTTCAGGAAGAGAAGGAATAGCTACGCTACCTGCATTCTCCACCATTTAGTTCACAAATAGGCATTACACCAGCATATTTAAGTAAATAATTAATAGATCTGTGTTTGTATAGGCTCACATTGGATTTACAAGTGTCACATGAATTTATAGACTGCATTAAATATCTGTGAACTCTATACTCATAATACAATGAGCTATATTTTAAACATGCCCTTTTGTAACTCTACCAGGATCCACCCAACTGACTAATTTCAACTGAGAGGGATCATCATTTATTTGGGAAACAACCACTTGGATTGACAGCATTTGCTGTACCCCTTATTGGAAAATATCTGCTTTTCCATATTTAAAAGAAAGCTGTCATTGTTTTTTTGGAATATTAAACTCACATTCTTTGGCCATTCTCTGCAATGGGTTGGGAACCCGTTGACAGCTGAACTGGGCTTTGCAGGGCTCTTTAGCTGAGCACAGCAATAGCAGTTCACTTTAGGATCTCACAACCAATCAGAGAGGGTGGGGTGGGATGATGTACCAGATCTCTCAAAGGAAGGGTTAAAGGGATCGAGCACCAGTCAGAAAGGCTGAACTGGAGATGGATTCCTAGGGCTGCAGCAAACAGGGAAATGGAGGGGAGACCTGCTCGGCCTGTTGGTTTCTTACCCAGAGGATCTGAGGGACTGGAGTGAGGAGATCTTCCCAAGAATGGGAAGAAGGGGATAGTCTCTCAAATTAAGCGGGAAAAAGCCAAGAAAGTCAGCAGCTGGAGTATGGTCCCTCTAACTTGGAGGGCAGGGAGGTTCCACACTCTGACTTTTCCAGCATTCTCCTGCAGATCACTCCTCAGACCAACAACTTACCCTGCAGTTACACTCCTTCCCCTCTCTCCAGGAATCTCCACACATCCCCACCTGAACAGCCAACACTCATACTCAATCTCATCCCAGGTCCTCTGTTTGCGGCACGGTAGCACAGTGGTTAGCACTGCTGCCTCACAGTGCCAGGGACCTGGGTTCGATTCCCTGCTTGAGTCACTGTCTATGCAGAGTCTACAAATTCTCCCCGTGTTTGCATGGGTTTCTTCCGTGTGCTCAGGTTTCCTCCCACAGTCTGAAAGACATGCTGGTTAGGTGCATTGTCCCGAACAGGCGCCCTAGTGGAGCAACTTGGGGAATTTCACAGTAACTTCATTGCAGTGTTAATGTAAGCCTTACTTGTGACTAATAAATATATTTAACTTTTTCGCGACTATACATCACAGTCACCTCTATAAATATTATCCTTCCCTTCACTTCACAAAAGTCATTTCCAACAATCACAACACTTTGCTTTCTCTCCTTGCAGGTGAAGGTAGTTCACAACTGCCATGAGAGTCTGAGCTACCTGAGGCACCAGTGCTCAGACATGATAAGAGACCTGGTCTCCTGCCCAAGTTGGGTTTTCACCTCCTTGGAGTTAGATCTCTGTGTTCATCCCTTTGCCCTGCAGAGCAACATAGGCTGAAGAGAAGGTGGCTGGTGCTACTGGTGTCATGATCCCTTCTGTTCTTAGTGCCAATGGTCTTGATTTTGGTGCTCCCCTCATTCTTCATCAAAGGTCGAAGGTGGAGCTACTTAAGCTGCCGCCACGCCATGGTGAAGGCTGAAACAGGGAAGTGCAGCTGAATGTGTGTGAAATGTAAGACAGGTAAATGACTTGCCAGAAGTTGGGAATTACCTGCCAAGTACCAAAAACATTCCTGCAAAGGAGTGCTGTGAGCAGGAGCCTCCCACTGAGCTCTAGCTGAATTACGTCAGTTTTACTGTTCAAAAGCTTCCCCGTCTCAATTTCGCCATAGTGTCCCTCCATCACCCTCTGTGCACTCATCTGGTTGACCCTGATAAGCTACTGACAGCTCAAGGCATAGATTAGCTGGCTGTCAAAGCCAGAGTGCTTGGTTAAAACAGCAGTTAATGATGTATTGGTATCTTGAGAATTATTTATCTGGGAGCTTCAAGGGGGTTCCTCGCTCATCCACAAACCTGCCTTTGTGAAAACCAGGGTGATGTTGGCACCACCTGACATAACTTTTCTGATTTAACTCCCTACATTCACCCAAACCAGGGTTATCTTATGAGGGAAGGTTGCACAGGCTGGGCCTGCGTCCACTGGAGTTTTGAGGAATGAGAGATGAGTTTATTGAAACATATAAGATCCTGAGAAGACTTGACAGGATGGCTACTTAAAGGATGTTTCCCCTTGTGGGAGAGACTAGGACTGGAGGATCATCGTTTGAAAATAAAGAGTTTTTTTTAAGGCATTTAAGACAGAGATGAGAAGATATGTTTCCAATCAGGGGGTTGTGAGTCTTCAGAACTCTTTGCCCGAAACAGGGTCCTTGAATATTTTTAAGACAGAGGTAGATAGATTCTGGACTAACAAGAGGGTCAAAGATTACCAGTGGTGGTGGGGGGGGCATTGACTTGAGGCCACAATCAGGTCAACCATAATAGCACAGCAGGCTCGAGGGGCCAAATGGCCTAGTCTTACTCCCAATTCTTATGTTCGTATGTCCTGATATCTTGCTGCCACAATGCCAAATTGCCAATGGTGAGAAATGTGGGGCCTTGGGCACCTACCTGGCAACCAATTGAACGACTTAAATGGCCAGTTATGGGCCAATTCCTGCCTCCACAGGCATTTTGCTTACAATGGGAGAAGCCATCTCCATGTGGGGAGACAACTGGTTAAACTCTGGTGGCATTTAGTGGGTTCCTGTGCCAAAAGGTCCTCCTTTATGGATGTTACATGGCCCACAGAAGGCTTCAATGGCAACAAGCTCCACAACTAATCCCCACTCCCCATACTACAACCACCCCCCCATCCCGTCCCCATTACTGATCACTGAGGCCTGCCTGCCTGGCCTTGTCTTATCTTCCCCCAAATCCAACTCACCTGTCATTGAGGACCATTGGAGCAGCAGCCTCAGCGGTGGCTATCGCTAACAGTGCCACTGTTAAGCTGCTAAACTGCCAGCCCTCTGATTGGGCCGGCAGTTACTGGTGAAGGGCCACCATCCTTAATTGGCCATCATTGGCCTGTCACCCTTGGGTCCCGCTGCCAGTAGGTGCAAGATCAGCCCTGGATTTCAGCCCCTGCAGGGGAGATCATCACTGAGAAAATTCAGCCCTCTCAGTATCCAGATGCTAACAACACCGTTCCCTTTGGCATTGAAGAATTGGAAATGCTGCCATAGGAGTTGTACTAAAGGATGGGAGGCCCACTTGGGGCTGAAAGGCAACATCCAGTAAAAGCCTGGATGCCAATTGCATATAAAATGATTAAGGCACGCGATTGCCTTACCACTAGCCACAAAATGAAGGAGTTTTTTGCTGTCAGCAGGAAGTAAAAGTTCATTGTGCTCCTCAGTTTTATCGACACCCTTTCACCATGGTACGAATCCCACCTAGTATTTATGGTAGTTGCCTATTGTTAATGGGAGTAAGCACTTTGTCACAGTTACACCCCAATATGTTCTCTTTTTTTACTTGGTTATTCCTGGAGGGAATATTCCAGAAGGCCCGGAAATAAAAGCAGCTAATTATTACCACACCAATTTAAGTGTTTCGATGTGCATAAGACTATCCTCTTTTATGAGTGTCAGTATCAGATATTGCACATCACTACTGCCCTTTTGGAATATGGTTTCACACGTCTAAGTTCATGGTGCACATTTCTTATGGGTGGTGGCCCTGAGGCAGTGATTCAAGAAGGCAGCTCACCACCACCTTCTCATGGGCAACTAGGGATAGGCAATAAATGCTGGCCAGCCAGCGACACCCATATCCCATGAATGAATATTGAAAAAAAGTTACTGAGGTGTCAGGCTGGGAAGGCTCCGCTGCTGTTCAGGGGTTTTTTTTGTGCAGTTATCAATTATGATTACACTTATTCACCTCGAAGCCATCAATCCATTGGGTCGATTTTAACTCTTCCTGTACATCGATGGTGGGGGAAGTGAATAGTTAGAAATGAACTTACCTGCTCAGAATTTGATCCATTTCCACCATTTATAATTTTCACCTGCAGAATTATGTAAGTGGATGAAGTAGGCAGGAGTTCTCTTGAATTGATGTGAATCATAGTTCTATTACATCAATAGAACTCTCATTGCATTTTAAACAAGGCCTGCTTGGGGAAATTGCCATGGATTTTGCACCAGGCTGAGGAAAGTTGCAACATAAGAGGTCATCTTGGTGCCTAAATAGTAGTTACACCTCCCTCTTTCCCTCAAACTTTCCCTCCTCACAGGACCTCCACTCTGCCACTTACCTGCAACTGAGAGGTCAGCCAAGGGTTGTCCAATCTTTCCTGCTGCCAGCTGTTACGTGCTATCCTGAGCGGTCCCAGCAACACCTGATTTTAAATTCCACAGGCCTAAAGCCTAGGCCAGGCAGTTTGATTTGTATATCCCTCCCACTGTCTTCCACATTTAAAAGCAACTCCGGTATGTCTTCCACTTCAACCAATATGAGAATAATGACCGACCCACACCTACTGCTTGCAGGACCACATGAAATCTATTATTATAGATATACAACAATTGCTATTCAAGAAAAGACCAAGACGCATGATACAATGGGAATTAAGTTGTTAATTAATCATGGCAATTTCTATCAATTAGACTATTGCCAAAGTCTTGCTGCTGTTCATGCAGGCAGGATATTATGGTCCTGCCAACAGTGTCCCCTGCCATGGGCAGTGAGAGGTGCATTCAACGGGAAACCGTGTTGACAATGGTGGGACCATAGGATCCTGCTACCAGCAAGTGATCCGTTGCCTCCCGCCATAGCGAAATATTCAGCAAAAAGGGAGAAAAATCCCACTCTCTATCAGAACCAGGAAGGACACACAAAAAAATTCTAATGGTGGAGATTTTGGGAATTTTTGGGAGATTATGGGTGAAATCTTACCAAAAAATGGCAGTGTTGCTTCGAGCGAGAAAAATGGTGGGGGCGATCTTGCCGGCCTGTCACACCAGTTGATTGGTGTGGCGTGCCAGTAAGATTGTGAGAGAGATGAAAAATTGGGTTCGCAACCGATGTCTTGCCTTTCACAGTGATACCGACACTGAATTGCCGAGGTAATTAGTCTTGCGCCCAGAAAGGGTGCGAGGCAGATTTTAATATTTAAATCCTAATTTAAATATCATTAGTGAGCCCGGACATAATCATAGGGGTTCACTTGCCTTAAAGGCCTCACCGGTGCAAACCCTCACCGGCAAGGATCATGTATGATCCCCAGGAACAGGGACTAGACGTGATGTCCTCGCCATAGAGACAGGAGGCTATTGAGTTCCCCTGGGTGGTCGGGAGTGTGGGGGCGGGGGGGGCAGTGTCGCTTGGGCAGTGCCAGCCTGGGACCCTGGTAGTGACAGCCTGGCACTGCCAGTCTGGAACCTTGGCACTGCCAGTCTGCAATCTTGGCCACCAAGCACCGGGCAGTGCCAAGGAGTGGGGCCTAAGAGGAGGGGGTGGTTCCCATAGACTGAAAACTCCATCACAATCCTGATTTGACAACAACTCCCAATCCTATGTTGCTAGTGTCACTGTGGAAACTCTTGAAAATGTTACACCTTGTTGAATGAGGTGTAATTGAGTTTTTAATAGTGTGCTAACTTATAATTAGTAGTAACCGCCTTCACTACCTCGGAAAAGCTAAACTTATATTTGCAGAATTTCAAATTTCTCCACAATAATAATAAAGTCCCACGTATTTTTTTTAAAAACCTAAAAAGAATCCTTCTTTAGTGTCACCCAAACATCAATTCACTATCTGAAAATTCAAATTATCAGTGTGGATTTGAAGTGCTTTCAGCTTTCTGGTTTATTGCGTGTGAATATATCAGTTTGGTTAGGTACTTAGCTGCTTGCTGACATAGTTGCTGCACATCAAGACATCTCCTTGAATTAGTGTAGGATTTAAACAGCTGTCTGGAAAGGGGAAATTACTGCCACAGAGATCAATGGGTCTTTGTGGGCAGCTTTCTTTGAGGTCAGCGGTGAGTCCTTCCTTCATCACTGACCACAAAATCCAAGCCAATATTTTTTCTGGAAGTTCTCCCCCATGTTGCCACAATTTTCATTTATTGCAAGTTGTCCTTTTCTCATGACTTTTCCAAATCAAGCTAAGAAATGCCTCTCGTTCATCCTCTAACATTTTGGATTATGAAACAAAGATGCATTTACTAATTCTGACTCTCAATCATTTTGACAACAGCGAGTTATATTTGATTGAAATTCCACATAAATATTACCTACTTATTTTTGCACATCCTCTTTCTCTGTCTAGAAAACATTTTGTTTTTATTTTGAACTGATGCTGTAGCAAGTCCTTTGTTTTATGTGAACTAACTTTATGTCAGAAACACCCAACACCAACATATTGCTTTTATACAAGACGTTTAATGTAGAAAATATATCCCAAGGTGCCTCAAAGAGTCATAAAAAAGACATGAACATCATGATAAAAAAGAGATATTAGGATAGAGAAGCAAAACTTTAGTCAGAGAGATGGAAACATGATGGAATATTCTCCATCTGCTTGGATTAATGCCGCTCCAAAATCATTCAGATACTCAACATCATCTAGTACAAAGCAGCTGCTTCTTTGGCACCCAATTCACAATCTGGAATAGGTGCCAATACACTGCTTTGTACTGGATGGTTTCAAGGTACGTTAATGTTTTTGAAGTTGCATTAATCCAGACAAATGAAAGTTGCATCATGTTCCTGACTTGAACCATGTGGATGTTGGAAAGGCTTTGAGGAGTTAAGAGGTGAGACACTTGCTACAGAATACCCAGTTTCTGATCTCTTCCTGAAACTACAGTATTTATGTGGCTGATCCAGTTGAGCGTCTGGTCGATAGAGACCCGTTGTGTATTGATGCTGGGGAATTTAATGATGGCAATGCCACTGAATGTTAATGAGGGGTGATTATAATCTCTCTTTTGTTGGAGATGGTCATTGCCTGGCAGTTGTGTAGCGTGAACCTACTTGCTACTTATCAGCCCGGAATGTTGTCCCAGTCTAGCTGCACAAAGACATGAAACTGGAATTCTCTGACCTTGCCCACAGTGGAATTCTCCAGTCCCACTGTAGTAAATAGAGTTTTGGCTAAGTCCCAAGTTATCCGTTCTCGCTGGCAGCGTTGGCGGGCAAGTGAGATCATAGAATCCCGCCCGAACTTTGGAGAGTTGAGAATGGAACTGAACACTTTGCAATCATTAGTGAACCTCCCCACTTCTAACCTTCTTATGGAGGGATAGTCATTTGTGAAGCTTCTGAAGATGGTTAGGTCCAGGATACTGCTGTGAGGACCTCCTTCCACCCCTCCTCATCTGACTCTACCAGCATATCATTCTATACCTTTCTTCCTCATGTACTTATCGAACTTCCTCTTAAATTACCCCTTGTATTTATGTACGACATTATTACACTGAAACATCTTAAAGTGATTCATACATGAATGTACTTTCAACAAATTAATATTTGGGAAACACAGCAGCTGTTCTGCATCAGCAATATCTTATCAATAGCAATAATGTGAATAACAGATGAACTCATTCTTTTCATGGTTTTGGTTGAGGGAGAAATATTACTCACGACACCAGGAGAGCACTCGTAGCATGAAATGTTTACTATCCTCCTTAACTACTGGAACAGATAGAGGAGATTACAGTTTAACATCTCAACCAAGGTTCTGCAAGTACATAGAAGTCTACATTTCTTAACGTACCAAGAGCCTCCCTATGAACAATTAGACTGATCAACTTGAAAAGCACAATATAAAATAAATTTGTATTATATCTTTACCAACTTGAATAAAAACGTAGTTGTATTTTGGTATATGGAGTAACCACTCACCTTACAAACACCAATACTGCCAGCCACTCCGGTAACTGAGTGCAGGACTGGGAGTCCATACGTAATCATGGAACACTCATCAGTAGGATGAAATCCGAAAAAAGCTCATTGCCCAGAGAGCAACTTGCCAACGTATTGCTTTTTAGAATGGGAATGAAGTTTAAAAGAGGGACAAACTGTTATCACCATATGTCTGAAACATGCAGTAAAATGTTTTTAAAATAATATGATTTTATTAGAGTTTGAAGGTTTGAGATGCAATAATTGTATCACATGATTAAAAATCCTCATGGACATAAGAACTCAACTTCAGTATGAGTGTTTGTTTAAAGGCGCATGTTACAAATGCTGGAGACAGCATTTCAGGTTTGTGATATTAATTGCGCTCATAGACTAATCTCATCGGGGAACATTTGTAAAAGGCCTTTTTCAGGGTGGGTCGATTACGCAATCATCCCACACACAACCTGTCCTGTTGAGACAGGCAACATTCACTGCCTCCTCTTCTGAATAATTTCAATGTGCAGTCCAGCACAGAACATGTATGAACGTACAAACAAGGAGCAGGAGTAGGCCATTCAGCCCCTTGTGCCTGGTTCTGCCATTCAATAAGATCATGGCTGATCTGAGAGTAAACTCAAATCTGGATCCCGCCTACCCCCGATAACTTATCACCACTTTGCTTAGCACAAACCTATCCACCTCTGCCTTAGAGCGGCCTGGTGGCATGGTGGTTAGCACTACTACCTCACAGCGCCAGGGACCCCGGTTCGATTCTAGCTTTGGGTGACTGCCTGTGTAGAGTTTGCACATTCTCCTTGTGTCTGCATGGGTTTCCTCCAGGTGCTCCGGTTTCCTCCCACAGTTCAAAGATGTGCAGGTGAGGTGGATTGGCCATGCTAAATTGCCCCTTAGTGTCCCAAGATGTGTAGATTAGGGGGGTTAGTGAAGTAAATACGTGGGGATGGGGGAGTGGGTCATGCTCTGAAGAGAGTCGGTACAGCCCGATGGGTCAAATGGCCTCCTTCTGCACTGTAGGGATTCTATGATCTAAAAATATTCAAACACTCTGCTTCCACAACTTTTTCAGGAACAGAGTTCTAAAGACTCATGACCCTCTGAGTGAAAAGATTTTGGCTAGAATTTTCCAGCCATTCATGCCCCACTGCCACTGCAAGCGAGGACAGAGAATTTGGCAATCCTTTCCCTGCCAGAGGAGCAGAGAATCCCGCTGGCATGAATGGCTGGAAAATTCTGACCTTTACTTCACCTCCCCTCATAGGTTACCCCTTAGTTTTAAACAGTCACCCCTAGTTCTAGACTCACTAACAAGAATAAACTTCTTCTTCTCATCCACCTTGTCAAAACTGCTCAGGATCTTATAAGTTCAATCAAGTCACTCTTCTAAACTCTAGCAAATACAAATCTTGCCTGTCCAACATTTCCTCATAAGACAACTCACCCATTCCAGATATTAGTTTGGTAAACCTTCTCCAAACTGCTTCCAATGCTTTCACATCCTTCCTTAAATGAAGTGACCAATACTGTACAATTATTCTAATTGTGGTCTCACTAGTGGTCTCACTGAAGCATAACCTTCCTACTTTTGGACTTAATTCCCCTCACAAGAAATGATAACAATCCTAATTAATAACTGTACTTGCATACAAGCCTTTTGTGATTCATGCGTGAGGTCACCAAGGTCCCTCAGAGATCTGCAATCTCTCATCGTTTAGATGATATGCTTCTTTTTTAATCTTCCTGTCAACATGGACAATTTCACGTTTTACCACATTACATTTACCATTTGTTAGAGTGGGCAGCACGGTGGCACAGTGGTTAGCACTGCTGCCTCACAGCACCAGGGACCCGGGTTCGATTCCTGGCTCGGGTCACTGTCTGTGCGGAGTTTGCACGTTCTCCCTGTGTCTGCATTGGTTTCCTCCGGGTGCTCCAGTTTCCTTCCACACTCCAAAAGACGTGCTGATTAGGTGAATTGGCCAGGCTAAATTCTCCCTCAGTATACCCGAACAGGTGCCGGAGTGTGGCAACTAGGGAATTTTCACAGTAACTTCATTGCAGTGTTAATGTAAGCCCACTTGTGACAATAATAAATAAATAAATCTTTGCCTACTCACTTAACCTATCTATAAATTTTGGTAGCCTCCTTCATGTCCTCTTCACAGTTTACCTTCCTACCTATATTTGTGTCGTCAACAAATTTGACAACCTTCCCTTCAAGCATTTCACCTAAGTCATTGATACAAACAGTTGAGATCCCAGCACTAATCGCTGTGGCAAACCACACATTACAACTTGCCAACCTGAAAAAGACCCATTTATGCCCTCTCTCTCCTTTCTGGTAGTCAGCCAATCTTCTACGAAAGCCAACATGTTACCCTCTATAACATGAATTTTCCACAGTAAGTCCTGATTTGTGCCTTGTAGAGCAGGCTTTGGGCAGCTGGTAAGTTACTTGCTGCAGAATTTCCAGTATCTGACCTACTCATGTAGCCACAGTATTTATGTGGCTGGTCCAGTTAAATTTCTGATCAATGGTAACCCCTCCACCGTCCCCCTCTCCCCCAGTAATAAAGTGCTGTATTACAATACCCTTAATCCCTATCTGAAGTCTCTTGGCAGCTGTCTTGTAGAATCAGAGCATAGATGTATCAGCCTATTTTTGGTGGGAGGAAATTAAACTGACATATCAATCACCTTGTTTGGTCGTACAAATATGGAATGGTAGGACTGTGCAACAGGGAATATCTAAAGACTGAAGACACAAAAGCAGCAGGCACATCCTTTGATAGCAGCTATTAGTGAAATTACATTGCAGCTGTTAGCATTTCATTCCTGCTGACAAATATTTATCAGCATTCAATCCAAGCTTGCATGGGCAGCTGAACATTTTTTCTCACGGTTTGTCTGAATCATATTACATAATTCATTCTTTTTATTAATCTTATACTGTATGCATCTATTGCTTACTGTCCATCCCTAATTGCCCTTGAGAAGGTGGTAGTGAGTCACCTTCCTGAACTACTACAGTCCTCGTGGTATATGTACAAACGCAGTGCATTTAAGGAGGGTATTCCATGATTTTGATTTCAATGAAGGAATGTTGATATATTTCCAAGTCAGGGTAGTATGTGATTTGGAAGTGAACCTGCAGGTATTGGTGTTCCCCTGTGCCTGCTGTCTTTGTTCTTCTAGCCAATGGAGGTCATGGTTTGGCCCCTGGCTTGATAGTAATAGTAGAGTGTGGGATGTGCTGGGCCATGAGGTTAAACATTGTGGTTGAATACAATCATGCTGCTGCTGATGGCCCACAGTGCCTCATGGTTGTCCAATTTTCAGCTGTCAGATTTCTGTGTATGTTTAAAATGGTGGTAGTGCCACAGCCTGAGGTGACCCTCCAATGTCCCAGGGATTTGAGATTGACACTCCCTGGAAAACGTGCACACACATCCAAAAATGTGCAGGTTAGGTTGATTGGCCATGATAAATTGCCACTTACTGTCGGGGGATTAGCAGGGTAAAAACATGAGGTTACGGGGATAGGGCCTGGGTTTTGCCAGTGCAGACACGATGGGCTGAATGGCCCCCTTCCGCACAGTAGAGATTCTATGATTCTATGACGTGCATAATATTCATCTGGTGGTCACACACCAGCTGCACATTGAGGGAGTCGAACCCCCTTCTGTTGATATACTGGAAGCCCTGATGCCATGGGGCAAGTAGAGCCACATGAATGCCACTGATGACCCCTGCAACTGTGGCAGACCAGCGATAGAGACAAATCTCATAGCCCTCTCGTCCTGATGGGTCTGGTCCAGGTTGAAATTAAGGTAGTCTGGTGCGCTGGCATAGAATTGCATCCATGACCTGAAACATGTAATTGTGTTCAATGACTGCAAGATGCCTCATAGGTCACCTGATGAGCCCTGGAATGATCCCGTGGTGTAGAAGTTGAGGGTTGCCATTACCTTCACAGCCACAGGGAGCAGGTGCCCTCCTTCGCCATGTGGCATCTGGTTTGAAAAAAGGTCATACTAGTGTTACACTGTCTCCTTTGTGAGGCAGAGGCTGCTGCGACATAGGTTGTCCGACAGCACCATGAAGGATACCTGGATCCTGTTAGCATGGACGAATTCAGAAATCACTCCATACTCAGAGTCCCAATCTGGCTTCCAAAGTAGCTTTAGTTAACACCGGTGGAGAGAAAGCTTCTATTCTAATCCCAGTGCTTTCTCCGAAGAGTCAGTGTAAAGGTCTCAACATTTATACCTTTGTTGGAAGATACATTCACATAGTACATTTATACAGTTTGATTTAGCTGGATGTTACCCAGACGAACATAATCGCTACTGTATTGTTTCTTAAATTGCAGAGAGATCGAAACCCATTTCCATATAATAACCAGCTACCGTCTTCATTCATGAAACCAGCCAGAGACATTGAAATACCTTTGCATACATTTAGACCAGTGGGGTGCCTTGATAGGTGAGCCCTTGTTTAGCTCATTCTGTGATTGTCTTGTTGATGCATCTTTGTGCATGTACTAATGTCATTAAACTGGTGGGCTGGCTCAGACTTCATAATGTGCAGACAGGACATTCTGTGGTGTCAGCTTTTAAGCTGTAAGATCTTTTAACCTTGTTTTGTCACAAAATGGATTCTGAGTGCCATCTTATGTATCCTAGCTAAGGGGGCCGATTTGTTCTCCCCCAAGGGTCCTGCACACCCTGGGTCTCCTTCATCTTTGCCTTCAAGCCCCCTGTTCGGTCTAACTTACAGCCGGCCCTTGAGCCTGCTCTGCAACCCCCTGGCCTCCTGGCACTGGGTTCTCCCTGGACGTGGCTCCTCCAGGACCGTTATTAGTAGAATCACCAGCTCCGCTGACTCCATCCCAAGATATCTCGGAATTCTGCGAGGAATGAGAGACAGGGAGAGACAGACAGTCAGGTTGTTGTTCCAGCCGGTTACCTTCAGATCCTCCCAACACCCTTTGTCCTCCTAGTCCTGGAAGCTGTCATCCCTTCACTTTCTCCAGTGGCTAGTGCTCACTGACATATCTGTTACCCTTCCAACTTCTTCGCTTGACTGGCCCCGGTCAATGCCCTTGCCCCATTAGAGTGGCCTCACATCTGGTTATTCTCTCCCTTAATATCTACGTCACAGGAGTTCTGGCAAGTTGTTTTAGTGGGTGCCCATTCCTCATGTGCAGGATCAACTGGACATGTATGTGAACATTGAGGGCATCCTCTATGGCAGACACTGCAATGCTCCCACATTCCGTCCTGATCCCTGCACCCAACCTTTAATCCTTGAAACACGAGTTTTCACCCCTCTCCTTGACTTTGAGAATGTGGGCAGCTGACATTGTTAAAGCTTAACTCCTGATGGACAATGAGTTTGACAAGCATGACTCTCAGGAATGTAACAAGGCACAATGACTCTTTGTGGCAGAGAGACAACCCTAATACGCAGTTCATACTCAGGCTTTGTCATCCTGAAATTGCATTGCTGTCATGTCTTAACGCTTAAAACCCTTGACTAGCCATTGCATAATCTCTAAGTGCCTACCCCCAAACTCCCATCCCTGCCGGCTGAGTATCGTCCTGCCCTTCTCATTTGGGGTCTCATCCAGCCAGCCCCTTAGGCTGGCCTCCTTCAGTCTCATCACTCCCTTCCTCCCGAGCCCTGCTCTCACAGACTGCCAATGCCCCCATGCCACTAACAGCTGGAAACTAATGACTCATTCTCACTTCTTTGCCACACGGGCAGAAAAATCATTCAGGGCAGTGAAAATATTTTAAAATAGAAAGCCTGCCTCTAGAATCATTCAGAGCAGTGAGCAGCTGTTAAAAACGAAAGCCTTTACATTCATACAGGGCTGCAAAGGGTTTTTAAGCCAGACAGGCAGGAAGCTTCAGGGCAACATACACCAGACGCAACCCCCATCCCGGAAGAAGCCCACGAAAATTGCGCCCTCACCACCAACATCCCTCCACAGTTCTGGTGCCACACTATAGGAAGGACTTTTTGCTTTGATTTGATTTATTATTGTCACATGTATTAGTATACAGTGTAAAGTATTGTTTCTTGCACGCTATACAGACAAAACATATCATTTATAGAGTATATAGGGGCAAAGGAAAGGAGAGGGTGCAGAATATCGTGTTACAGTCATAGCTAGGGTGCAGAGAAAGATCAACTCAATATATAAGGTAGGTCCATTCAAAGTCTGATGACAGCAGGGAAGAAGCTGTTCTTGAGTCAGTTGATACATGTCCTCAGACTTTTGTATCTTTTTCCTAATTGAAGAAGGTGGAAGAGAGCATGTCCGAGTTGTGTGGGATCCTTGATTATGCTGGCTGCTTTTCTGAGGCAGCAGTAAGTGTAGCCAGAGTCAACTGATGGAAAGTTGATTTGCGTGATGCACTGGGCTACATTCACAAGCCTTTGTAGTTTCTTGTGGTCTTGGTCAGAGCAGGAGCCGTACCAAGCTGTGATGCATCCAGAAAGGATGCTTTCTATGGTACATCTGTAAAAGTTGGTGAGAGTCATTGTGGACATGCCGAATTTCCTTAGCCTCCTGAGAAAGTAGAGACTTTGTTGGGCTTTCCTAACGATAGCATCGGAATGGAGAGGCCAGGACAGGTTGTTGCCAGGACATGAACACATTGGAGAGAGTGCAGAAAAGGTTTACAATAATAGTTCCAGGGATGCGAAAACTCAATTACGAAGATAGATTGGAGAGGTTGGACTCTTCTCCTTGGAGAGAAGAAGGCTAAGAGGAGATTTAATAGAGATGTTCAAAATCAGACTATACAGGTGTGGTGAACCATCGTTGGTTCCCACTAGATAGTACAGAGCCAGGGTCTGGCCAGTACTACAAGTATGTATATATGTTGCTGTTGGGGTTAGGGATGGGTTGTTCTACTTGTTGCTGTTGGGGTTAGGGTTGGGCTGTTACACCTTGTATTATAGTTATTGTGGTACATCCCAGTCGGGCTCCGCCTTCTGGGAGAGGTATAAAGGTCACTGCTCTGTCTGGGACCCCTCAGTCTGGGATCGTGTATATAATTGGTAGCTTCGTTGTACAGCAAATAAAAGCCTTTATTTCCTGAGCATCTCAAGCCTCGTGTGTGATAACGCGCATCAACAGGTAGGAACTGTTCCCACTCATAAAAGGATCAAGGAGGAGAGGGCAAAGTTTAAAATGATTGGCAAAAGAGGCAATGATGTGAAAAACAACTTATTCACACGAGTGGTTCGGGTCTGGAAAGCACTGCCTGGAAGTGTGGTGGAGATAGGTTTGATCAAGGCATTTAATAGGGCATTAGATAAGTATATGAATAGAAACAATGTGCAAGGGTTCAGGGAAAAGGCAGGAGACTGGCACGAAGTCAGAATGTTCATTTAAAAAGCTGGTGCAGGCACAATGGGCTAAATGCCTCCTTTTGTGCCGTAACAATTCCATGATTATGTGGGCACCACAGTTCAGGAAAGCTGTCAACAGTGCAGAGGATGTTTGCCAGGACTCTACCAGGAAGGACTTTGGTTATGAGGAGAAGTTGGAAAGTGCACCTTAAAACAGAGAAGGTTAAGATGTGACCTAATAGAGCTTTTCAAGATGATGAGAGGTTTTGATGAAGTAGATAGAGAAAAATTACCCTCTCTGGCGAGTGTGTCAATAATAAGAGGTCATAGATTCAAAATAATTGGAAAAGATCTGGAGGGGAAGATAAGGAGAAATGGTGTCACTCCGAGAGTTGTCGGGGCCTGAAAAGGCATAGAAGCTGATTCTATAAATAACTTTAACAGGGAGTCGGAGTTGAAGATGAAGAACCTGCAGGGTTACAGACAAAAATCAGAGATGGAGAATCAAACGTGATTGCTCTTTGAAAGACCCAGCACAGACCTAATCAGCTGAATGGCCTCCTTCTGCACTGCAAGTGTAATTAAAGGTGAAATCTTGTGCCCTCCCTTGTGGTGAGTTTGGTTGTGGGGTGTCATTTAATCTGATTGGTGGGGACCCTGCCTCCTTCCCACCATCACCCCGATTAAGTCGTGGTGGGAAGACCCATGGAGAGCCTTCCCACCCTGCCATCAACTGAGGTTTTTAAATAGGCAATTAATGCCCCTTGAAAAGTTGTATCCCACTACCGCTGGTATTACTTCAGCAACAAGTGGTGGGTCATCACACAGGGAGACAACATGCAAACCCACAGGGGATTGCTTGTGGGCTCCCGGGGGTTATCATTGTCAGGCACTCAGTGTCTGACCTAGGGACATGGCACTGGGAAGGAGAGCTGCTGAGAGCCATCCCATTGCCCTTGCTGCTGACCCCTCCTTCCCTGCACCCACCCTGTGACCCTCCCCTGTCCCTCACCCCTGACCTGGAATCCAGCAATGATCCTTGGCCTCAGGTGGGTGTTGTATCAACAGCAGCCATCGCCTCTGGTTGCCCAGCAGCACTTGGTAAGTGGGATCTCCCAAGGCACCTTTATCCCAGGGGAAGTCTCAACATTGGCCAGTCAAGTTGCTGAGTGGCACACGATGAAGCCAGCTTTCCCGAAAGAGGGCTCTCACCAGCTGGCAGCTGAAGCTCCTGCTGCCTCCACAGGATTCCGGACTAACTTTCTAATAGACACATCACAAATGAGTAAACATGACAGTATTTAATAGATAAAAGCAAAATACAGCGGATGCTGGAATCTGAAACAAAAGCAGAAAATGCTGGAAAATCTCAGCAGGTCTGTCAGCAACTGTGGAGAGAGAATAGAGCCAACGTTTTGAATCTGGATGACCCTCCGTCAGTGCATTTAATAGGATCTACAACATTCCACATTCTCTTTGGCACTGGTAATTTTATCATTTTTATATTTATTCTTACTTTTCTTTTTCCTCACTCTCTTAATCCAATCTTTCTTTCCCTTTCTATTTCTGTAGCTGATTTTACTCTAATTCTCTCACACTCAATCATTCTTCTTTTTCTCCTTCAGATCCATAAATCTAATTTTTAAGGAGAAAGATTGTTGGACCCATCATGTACTGAGGCCCCAGATGTCACGTTGATCTTACCATGCTTCTAGCTTGCATTTGCAACAACTTATCATGAAAAAAAAATCTTAAATGTGCAGGACAAATACAATGCAAATGCTGCTTAATGCCCTGTCACTGCAAATTGCAGCTTGTGTTCAACAAGATTAAATTCTAACGGTTAAAATGATGCTGTGAGATAATAGAAATATTAATTTTAAACAGATTAATGAGCTTTCAAATGCATTAATGCATCTGAGACTGATACTGCATGGAGTAATTTCAGTCAAAGTGGCACTAATAGATTTGTTAGATTTGCCAATGTCACCTAAATAACAAATATTGCTTTAATTATTCGGTTAACTGCTAAGAATAGCCAATTGCAGGGAGAGGACCCAAACCTGGGGTGGAGTGCCAGACATCAAAGTCCTCTCTCAGTTTGAAAACTGAGCCATAGAACTGGCCAGAGAGGACGTCAACCATGTCTGTGCTGATGGCGAGGTGGGCAGCTCACACCCAAGCGAGGTTCCTGCACCAGCTTATCCCTCAGCACTGTGAGTGCTTTTTGTCCTGTTTTAGAATTACCTGCCATGGACTAATTATCTCTCCTTTCTTTCGCAGGCACCTTGGGAAAGTTCCCGAGGGCATCCACAATCTGCCTGTCCCACAGCAGGGCATCCAAAGCAGGCCAGGGCCCTCCAAAGGATGCCTGCCAAGATAATCACAGTAAGAAGTCTCACAACACCAGGTTAAAGTACAACAGGTTTATTTGGTAGCAAAAGCCACTAGCTTTCGGTGCGCTGCTCCTTCGTCAGGTAAGTGGGAGTTCTGTTCACAAACAGGGCATATAAAGACACACACTCAATTTACAAAATAATGGTTGGAATGCGAGTCTTTACAGGTAAACAATTGGAATGCGAGTCTTTACAGGTAATCAAGTCTTAAAGGTACAGACAATGTGAGTGGAGAGAGCGTTAAGCACAGGTTAAAGAGATGTGTATTGTCTCCAGACAGAACAGTTAGTGAGATTTTGCAAGCCCAGGCAAGGGATGACAGCTGTAACCCCCACGACTTGCCTGGGCTTGCAAAATCTCACTAACTGTTCTGTCTGGAGACAATACACATCTCTTTAACCTGTGCTTAACGCTCTCTCCACTCACATTGTCTGTACCTTTAAGACTTGATTACCTGTAAAGACTCGCATTCCAACCATTATTTTGTAAATTGAGTTTGTGTCTTTATATGCCCTGTTTGTGAACAGAACTCCCACTTACCTGACGAAGGAGCAGCGCACCGAAAGCTAGTGGCTTTTGCTACCAAATAAACCTGTTGGACTTTAACCTGGTGCTGTGAGACTTCTTACTGTGTTTACCCCAGCCCAACACCAGCATCTCCACATCAAGATAATCACAGACAGCAGGGTGTAGCAGTCAGCAGATGGCCTCCACCTTTGCTGTGGATGTCAGGATAAGGTTAGGAAAGTTAAAAAGATTTTGAAGCACAATAGTGTTCACAACATGTACATGATGTACATAGATGTATTGCACATTTCCTCTTGCGTATGCCTCTTTTTTATGATGAGCTGCGTTGCTGTCAATCAGGTGTACTACCATGGTCCTTCCCCCAACTTATTGCACATGTCATTATCACGGGTGTCTTGTCTGTGCTGTGTGTTATCAGATAACCATAGTCTGTGCCCCTTTTCCAGATCATTCTTGACATCAGTGATGCTTCAACTTTAATGTTATTGTGCTTGTGGAAGGGACCTCATTCACATGCTTTGCAGGGTCGTGTCATGTTTATGCTTGGCTGTGTAAGTTTGACGCAGAGGTGGGGTTTTTTATTCATCCGTGGAACATGAGCGTCACTGACTGCCCAGCACTTATTGCCCACCCCTATTTGCCCGAGGGCATTTGATAGTCAACCACATTGCTGTGGCTCTGGTGTCACATGTAGGCCAGACCAGGTAAGGATGGCAGATTTCCTTCCCTATAGGACATTAGTGAACCAGATGGGTTTTTCCAACAATTGACAATGGTTTCATGGTCATCAGTAGATTCTTAATTCCAGGTTTATTTTTTATTGAATTCAAATTCCACCATCTGCCATGGTGGAGTTCGAACCTGGGTCCCAGGACATTAGCTGAGTTTCTGGATTAATAGTCTTGCGATAATAGCATTAGGCCATCGCCTCTCCTATCTTGTCTTCATTCTCGAAAGGTGAAGATGTACTATACAAGCAGAGATATGTCCACGCATGGATAAGGCTGTTAGATTGTACAACTCCACTGGCTCTGTCTCTTGGCAGGTTTTTCATACTATAAGCCCAAACTCGGAATTCGTGCACATTTTCTCAGCCATCCACTCTTTCAGAGCGTACATCTGCTAAGCTCACCAATAATTGTGGGCATCTTGCCACCTCAAGGTGACAAGCTCTGCCCCTCTCAGCTACATTATTATTCTGGCTCACAAGTCAAATCTCATGCATCTCTCACCCAGTAGCTGTGTCTAATGAGGGAATAAGTTTCACGTCACAAAGTAAAGATGCAGCTCTGTGCGTTCCCTCACCTGAGCACTTGTCGGGGTCACTGATGTTAATTCCAAATGATGATTTCTGATGGGCAATCGAGCCTTTGAGCATGCTCTGTGAACACACATTGTTCATTTAGACAGTGTGGAGGGCAGTATTGGGATAGGAGCGAGGATGTACTGAAGCTGAAATGTGCTCTTTATTCGCATTCGCATTTGCCTTGAGGGCTTCATGGTGTGTGTGCATTTTGGACTTGGCAATGACCAGGGCTGGCCACAAGGGAACAATGCCTGTGTTAAAGAGGAGATATTTTAATATCTGGCAGGCAAGTGTTTGATGTCATCATGCTCAGGTGGTCTCCAACTCCCATATTAACCTGATGATAAATACAGCCCTGGATCCCTAACTGAGCGTGCCAGATGTCATGTGATTAGGAAAAATGTACCACAGAGAACCGAATCATCTCTAAATGTATTCACAGCAGCAGAACATCATCGCCTGCCTTGTCCCAAGTGTGAATTAACTGATTTTCCGTCGATGTTACACAGAGTGCATTGTTCCATTGCTTCAGATGGATCTCCTTTAGGAGTCTTGTCAGATTGAAGGAATACAGCTATCAGCCCACTGAGGATTGTGCAACAGCTCCTGCCTCTGTAAGCTGTCGTTACAACAGGAATACTGGAGAGACGCTTGAATAGGCAGAACCTTCTGCTGTCTGATGCTGGGACACCCTCCTCCAGTTAACACCTCATCTCAGCGAGGTTTCGTCATCTTTCAAATGATCAGGATAATGTGAGCCTGATGTGTAACTGTTCACTCCCATATTGAATTGTGGGTGAAATGAGAGGAATAGCAACTCTGGTGTTTACGCTGGTCCGTGATGGAGGGCACTTGTCCAAGAGGGTGCTCACTGCAGCTCGTTATCCTCCTGGTGGAATCTGGTGGCAATGAGGGCCTCACATCAAAATTGCACCTTGAGGATCCCTATGGTGTACTCCACCAATGCTCAGGTAGCAGGATGAACTTTGCTATACCTTCACTCTGCAGGACTCTTAGACACCACAAGGGCATTATCAGCCATGACTTTTGAGGATGCCTTTGTCACTGAGGAGTGAGTCCTGGATCCTCTGTGGTCCCTTGAAGATATCAAGGATCTACAATTATTTCTAAAACAAAGGTAGTTTTAAGGGATTTATATTTGTACTGGTAAACATTAGAAATAAGATATAGTTTTATAGTGGGTTTAATTTAATGTTTCTTTGCTTGGAAGGATAAAACTCTATAATTAGACTCAAGCTGGACAAAGCTGCTTGTATGTGTAGAGGTTAGTTTCAATTCCTATGTGATTCTATTGTGCTTAGAAAGGGCTACGGCGCGAAGAGTAAATCAGTCAGCAGAGGTATGCAGCTGTTGCTTAGCAACTGGAGGCCCTGTTAAAGGAAAAAAAATGTTTTTCGTTCTTAGTTTTAGCTGGATATATTGCAGTTATAGGCAGGATATCAGGGAGTGAAGATCTCTCAACTCTGCCAGGAGAAAGATTGGACAGGATGAGAGCTGCAAAGAGACAGGCTTCCTCAAGTACTAGTTGCTGTCCAGATAACCAGAGAATTGGGACAGAAAGCATGTCTAAGGCAACTGTAGTTAAAAGAACCGAGACCAAGGTATTGTTCAGAGAATTCAAGGAAGAGTAAACAAAGTATTCTGAGTTAAAGAGACAATTGCAGTAACCAGATTTAAAGTGGGACGGCAGACTTCAGAATTAAAGCAATTGTTAACAGTTTGTACAGCAGCCAAGACAAATAAATCCTAAAGGGAGTGGTTTAAAATCCTGGATGGGATTCCCTGTTAAAAGTGGAGAGGAAGCTTGTTTAAAAGTGTCACTTGGAAAACCCAGACTGGAGTTTGGAATGCAAATCACTAAGGGAAAGTTATTATAAGAGAAGGTTTTAAAGTATGTTTTTGGGAATGGAGTTTGGAAACTCTCATTTGATCATCATCTGGGGGGATTCTGAGGAGAAATCCACAGACACTAACTTGGGTTCAGAGCAGAGTGTGTGAATTTGGCCACAGTCATCTTGTGTACTTAAACAGAACTTTGTGTGTTAATGAGACCATTACAGTTTAAGATGTACTTTGTAATCCATGTTAATCTTAAAATCTGTGTGTAATTGTTAAAACGAGGGGGGGGGGGGGTAAAGGAGTATTGTACAATAATCCAATTTTTCATGTTTAATAAATGTTTTGTCTTGTTGTTAAAACTAATGAGTGGTCCTGTGGCTCTGTTCCTCCACATTTCCAGGGTTCCATTCTGGAATCCTCCCATTCAGATATACCATCAACTGGGATCATAACATGATCTACTCAAGAGGTATGAGCCACGGACACTTCCTCCATTTATGGCACAAACCTGCATGATAAATTTCTTATTACTGAGAAGCTGTACATTGAACCTTTCTAGTTTATGTATTTGTGGATCTAGGCATGAAGAGTATCCAAAACCTCATGAGTGCATTTGTGCCTGGGCACTTGAGCGATCCCACAGCAGTCCCTAGTGGAGCCCTGGATTGAGCCAATAGCGTAGAAGTTCAGAGCAGCTGTTTCTTTCACAGTCACCGCAATGGATTCCCTCCCAGACTCCGAGGTTCCAATTCCAGGAGAATTTGGCAAATGTGAGTCATCAGATCCCTGGATGCGTGGTGCCGTTGGCGACTGGTTCTCATTCACCTGCAGGTAAGACATGAGAGCTCTGTACACCCTGGCTCTTACGAGCTGCCTACACACAAATTTTCTGTGAAACTCATCCTCTGTTGGGAGGAGACCCTGATGACTCTTGGTCTTGAGGGTTTTACTCTTCCCTTTGGTGAAACAGACACCTCTGTCACAATCTTCTTCTCTCCTGCCTGCAAGCAATAATGCAGGCAGCAATAAATCCAGCATCCATCTTCCTGATGGTCTCCTCTCTGCAGTATCAATGAGCAACAGGCAAGAGTAGGTATTAGTCTCCAAAGTTCCTGTTTTTGTCAAAGACTCATCAGTGCATGCATGTTCAAGCACTTTGTTCCCATGGCAGAAAGTACTCACCCCTGAATTGGTGGCAAATGTGTGGTACGTATCAAGGTTGCACACTCACCACCACCTCCCCATCCCCCAAACATGACTGACTGCTATGATGTTGCTTAAGCCAGGCATTTGGATTTGGGAATTTCAGCCCAGCACTGGGTGCCTCATTCACTGCACTCTAATGCTAAACTCTTGGGAATAAATATCAGGGAAAATGTCTAGCCAGGAAATGAGATTATTTGAGGTGGGCCTGAGGATTCTCTTCTGTGAACTTTCCAGTACCAAATTTCCAACAGGCTTCTGAAGCTTGTCCAGTTGCCCAATTGCTTTGGAATTCATTCTTACTCTGGGAAATATACATAGAGTCTTGGAGTCATATAGGCTTACAGCATGGAAACAGGCCCTTCGGCCCAACTTGTCCATGCCGCCGTTTTGTTACCACTAAGCTAGTCCCAGTTGCCTGCGTTTGGCCCATATCCCCCTATAGCCACCTTAACCATGTAACTGTCTAGATGCTTTTTAAAAGACAAAATTGTACCCACCTCTGACAGCTTGTTCCAGACACTCACCACCCTCTGTGTGAAAAAATTGCCTCTCTGGACCCTTTTGTATCTCTCCCCTCTTGCCTTAAACCTGTGCCCTCTAGTTTTAGACTCCCCTACCTTTGGGAAAAGATATTGACTATCTAGCTGATCTATGCCTCTCATTATTTTATAGGCCTCTATAAGATCACTTCTCAGCCTCCTACGCCCCAGAGAAAAAAGTCCCAGTCTATCCGGCCTCTCCTTATAACTCAAACCATTAAGTCCCGGTAGCAACCTCGTAAATTTTTTCTGCACTCTTTCTAGTTTAATAATATCCTTTCTATAATAGGGTGACCATAACTGTACACAATATTCCAAGTATGGCCTTACCAATGTCTTGTACAACTTCAACAAGACGTCCCAACTCCTGTATTCATGTTCTGACCAATGCTGAATGCCTTCTTCACTACTCTGTCCACTGTGACTCCATTTTCAAGGAGATATGAACATCTACTCCTAGATCTCTTTGTTCTATAACACTCCCCAATGCCTACATTCATTAAATAAGTCCTGCCCTGGTTCGATCTCCCAAAATGTATCACCTCGCATTTATCTAAATTAATCTCCATCTGCCATTCGTCAGCCCACTGGCCCAATTGATCAAGATCCCGCTGCAATCCTCGATAACCTTCTTCACTGTCCACTATGCCATCAATCTTGGTGTCATCTGCAAACTTATTAACCATGCTTCCTAAATTCTCATCCAAATCATTAATATAAATGACAAATAACAGTGGACCCAGCACCGATCCCTGAGGCATACTCACCTGAAGAAGGGGCTTAAGGCTCTGAAAGCTTGTGGCTTTTGCCACCAAATAAACCTGTTGGACTTTAACCTGGTGTTGTTAAACTTCTTACTGTGTATACCACTGGTCACAGGCCTCCAGTTTGAAAAACAACCCTCTACAACCAACCTCTGTCTTCAGTCATCCAGCTAATTTTGTATCCATTTGGCTACCTCACCCTGGATCCCGTGAGATTTAACCTTATGCAACAACCTCCCATACAGTAACTTGTCAAAGGCCTTGCTAAAGTCCAGGAGGACAACATCAACTGCATTGCCCTCATCGACCTTCTTGATTACCCCTTCAAAAAACTCAATCAAATTTGTGAGACATGATTTTCCACTCACAAAGCCAAGCTGACTGTCCCTAATCAGTCCTTGCCTCTCTAAATGCCTGTAGATCCTGTCTCTCAGAATTCCTTCAAACTACTTACCCACCACAGATGTGAGGCTCACCGGCCTGTAGTTCCCAGGCTTTTCCCTGCAGCCCTTTTTAAACAAAGGCACCTGTGGCTATCGATGGTTCAAATATCTCTGCTAGGGGACCCGCAATTTCATCCCTAGCCTCCCACAACGTCCTGGAATATACACTTCATCAGGTCCCAGGGATTTATCTACCTTGATGCACTGTAAGACTTCCAGGATCTCCTACTCTGTTATATGTACACTCCTCAAGACATCACTATTTATTTCCCCAAGTTCCCTAATATCCATGCCTTTCTCAACAGTAAATACTGATGAGAAATATTAATTTAGGATCTCACCCATCTCTTGCGAATCTGCTCATAGATGACCTTGTTGATCCTTAAGAGGTCCTACCCTCTCCCTAGTTACTCTTTTGCTCTTTATGTATTGTAGAATCTCTTTGGATTCTCCTTTGCCTTATCTGCCAAAACAATCTCATGTCCCCTTTTTGCCCTCCTGATTTCTCTCTTAACTCTACTCCTACACCCTCTATATTCTTCAAGGGATCCACTTGATCTCAGCTGCCTATGTAAGTCATGTACCTCCTTCTTCTTCTTGACCAAGGCCTCAATATCCCGAGTCATCCAGGGTTCCCTCCTCCGACCAGCCTTGCCCTTCACTCTAAGAGGAATGTGCTTACCCTGAACCCTGATTAATACATTTTTGAAAGCCTCCCACTTACCAGATGTCCCTTTGCCTGCCAACAGACTGTCCCAATTAACTTTTGAAAGTTCCTGTCTGATACCATCAAAATTGGCCTTGCCCAATTTAAAATTTTAACTTTTGGGCCAGACCTATCGTTCTCCATAGCTATCATAAAACTAATGAAATTATGGTCACTGGTCCGAAAGTGATCCCTCACTAACACTTCTGTCACCTGCCCTTCCTTATTTCCCAAGAGGAGATCACATTTTGCCCCCTCTCTAGTCGGGCCATCCCCATACTGAATGAGAAATCCTCCTGAATACACTCAACAAATTTCTCTCCATCGAACCCTCTAATACTATGGCTGTCCCAGTCAATGTTGGGAAAGTTAAAATCCCTTATTATTACCACCCTATTTTTCTTGGAGCTATTTGTTAACTCCTTACATATTTGCTCCTCAATTTCCCGCTGACCATTTGGGGGCCTATAGTGCAACCCTATCAAAGTGATTTCCCCCTTCTTATTTCTCATTTCTACCCATATAGACTCAGTGGCCGAAACCTCAGATATATCCCCTCTCAGTACGGGCGTGATGTTATCCCTAATCAGAGGTGCAACTCCCCCTTCCCTCTTAACTCCTGTTTTATCTTTTCTGTAGCATCTGTACCCTGGAACATTGAGCTACCAGTCCTGTCCTTCCCTTAGCCATGTTTCAGTAATTGCTATAATATCCCAGTCCTATGTACCCATCCATGCCCTGAGTTCATCTGCTTTGCCCGTCAGGCCTCTTGCATTGAAATAAATGCAGTTTGACCTGGACTTCCCTTGCTGTCTGTCCTGCTTTTGCCTGACCTGTCTAGTACGAAGATTACTGACACTGCCTTTACTATTTAATGCGCTCTATTTAACTTCTGTGCTGTCCTCAACCTTCTCTTCTATCTCCCTACTACTTTGCGTCCCACCCCTCCTGCCAAACTAATTTAAACCCTCCCGAGTGGCTCTAGCAAATCTCCCCGCCAGGATATTAGTCTCCCTCCAGTTCAGGTGTAACCCGTCTTTCTTGAACATGCTGTGGACAAGGGGTTAAAACAAGGAGATTGATTAGTGCCACTTTGTGGGATTAGTCTCACATGAATAGGCATCATTGCTTCACTTTGCTGATTCCCTTCATTGTCACTGAAAAGTTCCTCACATGTCTCAGCTGTGCTCCTCATTTGGGAATATTTCTGCCCGATCTCAAACCAGGGGCCTTCTGCGTGTGAGACGAATGTGATCACCGCTACACTGCAGAAACATAGCAGGTGTTTCTTTAATTGCCACCCACCCCCCCCCCCCCCACCGCTCCCAGTGCATGCACTTGCCCTCCAATCTGCCCACACAGGCCTCACCAGCAGAACTTCTCATTTTAATTTTGTTATGCGCCATTGCTGCAGGTAGGAGGATGGTGGTACAGAACTCTCACTGCCAGACCAGCTTGAACCCTCTCTGTGTAAGCATAGAAACCCCTCCCATCAGGTTTCCCTCCCTCACAAACCTCTCAATCTTCCTCTGTATTTGTTGCTCCCATTAGGTGGCATGGTGGCACAGTGGTTAGTATTACTGCTTCACAGTGTCAGGGACCTGGGTTCAATGCCCAGGAGATCAGGAGCTGATAAGCTGCAAGCACAAGACTTTATGAACCCACCGCAAAGAGGAGCAGAAATTCCCAGGGAGAGTAACAGATTCAGATCAGAGACGATCTTTGAGGCAACTAGCCCAGCAGTATTCCACTGCTTCATTTCTAAGAACACTGAATCCTAATTGTTGGCAAGAACATGTCTAGTTCCTTCTTAAACTTGTACCTTTGCTGGTAATATAAATTTAACGAACATCTTGTATATCCTTGTATTTGTTACAATCTGGACATCAGAAGATTTGAGAATTATTACTTTCTGGGTTCTTCAACATAACTTTTACAAAACTTTATTGATCCCTAAAATCTTCAGCTGCAGCTCAGTTGTAGCACTCTTGTTTCAAAATCAGAAGGTCATGGGTTCAAGCTCTATTCCAGGACTGGAAAACAATGGGTCCGATTTTACCATCACATTGCACCCATTTTTGGGCGCGAAAACTTGGTAAAGTCGGGCGTGAGGTGAGTAGCATGATCCGCGCCCGCCTCCGCGCCAGTTCCTCCTTTACCAAAACGTGAAAATGCCCGAAACGGGCACGACAGCCATTTAAATGCATTTGCATGTATTTAAATTGACTTAATGGGCTGCACGCCCAACTTTACCGGCACTTCCCCTTTTACCACCACGTTCGCCCATCCAGAATCGGCACGAAACAGACAAGCTCCATAAAAGTCTAATTTGGGCACTCCAGTTAGTGAGGAGGTAGGTGCCTTGCGTCCAATGGCTCTCTGCTTGAGATTGGTGAGAGGGGGAGGGAAAGGGGGGGTCTGCTGCCACTCTGCCTGAGATCGGTGGGGGAGGGGAAGGGGGGGGGGGGAAGGGCCCATGATCGATTTGGGTGGCGGGGAGTGGTGAGATAAGTGGTTCAGTAATGTTGTGGGTGTGGGGCAGTGTCTGTGGGGGCCAGGGGGAGGTATTATCCACCCGGGAGGGATGTGGCAGGGGAGTCGCATTCTATCATTATTGTTTCTGAGCATGCGCAGTTGGAGGCGCTGATCGAAGCTGCAGGGTTCTGGGTGCATTAAGCCCCGCCCAGAGACTTCTGCAGTGCGATTCGGAATTGCTGATATTTTTGCAGGCAGAGTGCGTATGGGGGCGCCTCAGAACGGGTCTAAAAGTTGGATCTGAAACACTCCCAGTTTCAAGTCTGCCCAGCAACCTAGAATCAAAATGGTAAAATACCCCAATGTGAAGGCTGATACTCCAATACAACACTGAGGGAGTGCCAGTACTATCAGAGATGCTCACTGGAATTTTCCAGCCCCCCCACCCCCCTGCGACAGGGGCTGCTGGCCATTGGCTGCCTCTGAAATCTTCCATTCCCAGTGAACTCTATGGCATTCTGCATGGTTTCTCCACCCCGACTCGGTGACACCAGAAGCTCCCGCCAGCAGGAACGGCCGGAAACTCCTTCTCTCTGTCTTTCCGATGGGATGTTAAACGGTGGCCCGGTTTGCCTGCTTGGATGGACTTAAAAGATCCCATGACACTATTTTGAAGAAATGTAAGGGAGTTATCCTTGGTATTCTGGCCAATATTTATCCTTCAAACAACATCATCAAAAGCCAATTAAGTGGTCACATTGCTGTTTGTGGGAGTTTGCTGTCAACAAATTGGCTGCTGCATTTCCTGCTTGCCAACAGTGACTACATTTCAAAAAAGCACTTTGTTGGTTGTAAAGTACCTTGAAACATCCTGGTCATGGAAGGTGCTATATAAAAGTTAGCCTTTCTTTTTAAATCTTTTTCCATTATGTGCCTATCTTGCAACATTGTCCAAATTTATTTGAATTATGTTCAATGAGTTACTATTTAAAATGCAATAGCACAAGAATAATGTTGGAAATATGTGGTAAGTGGAATCCTCAAAAAACTATGAAGACATGGGCTGGAATTTTACCGCCACGCCTGACCTGGAATCGGGGCGGGCGCAGCTCGCAGAACGGAATTGGCCTCAGGCGGGATTTTATGAGCCTCGCTTGAGCAAAGTCGTAAAATACCAGCAGTGGCGTGACCGGGTCGGCTTGACTCCAGTCATACTTGTTTCTCATTCCCTGATCTACATGCTAGAGGGTTGTGAATGCTGATGTAGAAACATTTCTGATTTCACAGGGAATCAAGGATATGAAGATCATTTGGGAAAGTAGAGTTGAGACAGAAGATTGATGATGATCTTATTAAATGCCAGAGTGAGCCTGAGGGGCTGTATGTGTGATATATATATATTGTATGTTGAGATTTGGGGTGTGGACTGCCCCTTTAAGAGTACAGGTCAGGCAACCCCTGGGCAATTAGCTCCTTTCAGCGTGGGTCCCTGTTGGGCAATCTTAGACCTGAGTGTGAACCGGTGCACATCTTAAATAAAGAGCTCCCACTGTTCAAGTTAGCAAGACTACCTCATGATTCTTTACGCACCCTTAGTCCATAAGGGAATACGCAATAGTATGGTCTTCTTCTGTTCCTATTTTTTATGTTCTTTATGTTTTCCTCTTCACGCAATGTTTATCATTCCGTTTGAAAAGCATGCTCAGGTAAGGAACAAGACAGGAGCTGAACCACTGAAAATACAAAGAAAAGTAAATTTGTGCTAAGAGCAGATTTGAAAAAAGGGTGAAGAAAGGAGGCAATGTGTACTCAGATCACCAAGAGGAACTTGTTGAGTCGGGTGTCTTACAAAATGCTTGAAAGAGGTAAAAACTATTGCTCATTACAAAGTTCCTGTTTTTCTATAAAACAGCTTGTGTGTCATTCAAACCATTAACTTCCTCTAGGTCACCGTGAGGCATTCGTGCAAACAAAAGTAGATATTTACTCCTCCACTGAGGTGCCGAAGGTTATTTTCACCTTGTTTTATGCAATTGTTGTTAACTATTCTTTTCCAGGATGCAGGTGAGAATTTATGCTGCAGACTATGTGATGGTGCCTATGGTTTGATTTGATTTGATTTATCATTGCCACATGTATTAATGTGCAGTGAAAAGTATTGTTTCTTGTGCTATACAGTCAAAACATACCGTTCATCGAGAAAGAAATGAGAGAGTGCAGAATCATGATGTGTATTTGTCATTTTTAAAAAGATTCACCACAAAATTTGGCTCCATAGCTACTCCTTAGTAGCTACTGTCACCTTGGCTTTGAAAACCATGGGTTGTTTCAGCTCCACATTAACAACAGGAATCCCTGGATCAGCAACTGGCGAACACAAGTCCACCACAGGGCACACCTATTGGTCTCCTGTATCAGGCCCAACTTTCTTCCTCAAATGATCCACATGCTTTCTTACACGGCGACCTTTGACTTCTACAACATAAGAGACTGGTCCCCTTCTTTCTCTAATTTTGGCAGCCATCCATGCAAATATATGAGAATCCATGCTACACACTGGGCCTGATTTTACCATCATGATGCGCCCGTTTAAGGGCACGAAAACTTGGTAAAATTGGGCGTGAGGTGAGTAGCGCAATCCGCGCCTGCCTCCATACCGGTTCCCCCTTAACCAAGGCCTGAAAATGGCCACGATCAAGACAGCGCCCGAAACGGGCACGATGGCCATTTAAATGCATTTGCATTTGCATGCATTTAAATTGACTTAATGGGCTGCACACCCAACCTTACCGGCACTTCCCCCTTTACCACCACGTTCGTCCATCCAGAATCGGCGCAAAACAGACATGCTCCATAAAAGTCCAATCTGGGTGCTCCAGTTAGTGAAGAGGTAGATGCCTAGTGTCCGACGGCTCTCTGCTTGAGATTGGGGGAGGGGGGGAAGGGGGGGAGGGGGGGAGGGGGGGGTGTGGAGAGAGCAGGCGGGAAGGGGTGTCCACTGCCACTCTGCTTGAGATCAGTGGAGAGGAAGGGGGTCTGCTGCCACTCTGCCTGAGATCAGTGGATGGGAGGGGGGTCCACTGCCACTCTGCCAGAGATCAGTGGGGGGGGGGGGGGGAAGGGGGGTCTGCTGTCACTCTGCCTGAGATCAGTGGAGGGGAAGGGGGTCCACTGCCACTCTGCTTGAGATCAGTGGAAGGGAAGGGGAGGGCCACTACCACTCTGCTTGAGATTGGGTGGGGGGTGGGGGAGAGGCCTGCAATAAGTCTGGGTGGTGGGGGGTGGGGGGATAAGGAGGTCAGTAATGTTAGCAATATCTGGGGGGGCCAGGAGGAGGCATCATTCGGCCCGGGAGGGATGTGGCATGGGAGTGGCATTCTATCATTTTTTTTTCCGCGCATACGCAGTTGGAGGCGCCGATCGGAGCGGCAGGGTTTCGCGCGCATTAAGCGCTGACCACAGGTTTCTGCAGCATGATTCGGAATTGCTGATATTTTTGCAGGTAGTGTGTATGGGAGCGCTTCAGAACGGGTCTAAAAGTCGGACCTGAAATGCTCAAAGTTTTAAGTCCACCCAGCACTTAGAATCAAAATGGTAAAATAGGGCCACTATGTGACGATTTCTGTGCTGTGCATTGTCATTTTTAAAAAGACTCACTGCAAAATGTGACTCCATAACATCACAGGAGCCCAGAGGTGGAAAACTGCAGGTTGTGCCCCTCATTATCCCAAGTCCACAAGATTATGAGGGGCATGGACGGAATGGATAGTCAGAAGCTTTTTCCCAGTGTGGAAGAGTCAATTACTAGGGAGCATATTATATGTTTAAAGGAGATGTAGGAGGCAAGTTTTTTACACAGAGGGTGGTGGGTGCCTGGAACTCGCTGCTGGGGGAGGTAGTGGAAGCAGATACAATAGTGACTTTTAAGGGGCGTCTTGACAAATACATGAATAGGATGGAAATATAAGGATATGGTCCCCGGAAATATATGGGGGTTTTAGTTCAGGCGGGCAGCATAGTCGGTGCAGGTTTGGAGGGCCAAAAGGCCTATTCCTGTGTTGTAATTTTTCGTTGTTCTTTGTTGATAACTTTTGACACAGCCCACCCCACACGCTGCCATGTCAAGAAGGGCAGGAACACACGTGTCCTCTGCGTGCATCAGAATCATGCAGCAAATCTGCCAGTTTGTAACTAATGGGTCCTGTGAATGCCTGGGTAACTCACCGCTGTAAGAAGTCTCACAACACCAGGTTAAAGTCCAACAGGTCTTCGTGTGAAATGAACCCAAGATCCTAGTTGAGGCCGTCCTCATGTGTGTGCGGAACTTGGCTATCAGTCTCTGCTCAGCAACTCTGCATTGAAACTGATAGCCTGCACACATGAGGACGGCCTCAATCGGGATCTTGGGTTCATGTCACACTATCTGTAACCCCCACGACTTGCCTGGGCTTGCAAAATCTCACTAACTGTCCTGGCTGGAGACAATACACATCTCTTTAACCTATGCTTAACCCTCTCTCCACTCACATTGTCTGTACCTTTAAGACTTGATTACCTGTAAATACTCATATTCCAACCATTATCTTATAAATTGAGTTTGTGTCTATATATGCCCTGTTTGTGAACACAACTCCTCACTCACCTGATGAAGGGGCAGCGCTCCGAAAGCTTGTGGCTTGTGCTACCAAATAAACCTGTTGAACTTTAACCTGGTGTTGTGAGACTTCTTACTGTGCTTACCCCAGTCCAATGCTGGCATCTCCACATCATAACTCACCGCTAGCATTATTTAAAACACTCACCATGAAACTTTCACGTGAGATGCTTTGGCCTTTCTTCTGTTGCTACAATGTCAGTGGAAATACTGTGTGCTATGTTCTTCGAGGAGCTCACACAAGTTATTGAAATCAGAGGGAGCTGTGCTAGACCTTTCAAGGAGTTAAGTGGATTTTGAAAGCCTCTGTCCAGAAAGCTTTCTCTCAGTCGTGCCAACTTTAGCTGCAGTCCCTCTTGGGCTGCAGCATGTCAGAGAGATGGAGCAGAGGTAGTAAAGGTGCACAGAGGGAGATGCAGGAGGGCTCTCAATAAGAGGCCCTGGATATTCAAATAACACATCTCCTGCTTCTGGCTCAGGGGGAGCAGGGTCTGAGGTGTCTACACTTCAGCAGCAAGATGATCACTGAATTGTGCGACTTCCTTTAACTGGGCCTGAAACTGCAAAACAAGACAAGGACAGCACATTCAGTGGCTCTGGTAACTTCAAAAGCGACTTGTTGTGGCTTTAAACAATAATTGATTTATTAACAATAATATATAAGATAAGGCTCTGGCAGAACTGCAATACATGTCTAATTTGTTCTCCTTCCTCGTTCCATCTGAGGTTGCTCCCTATCCCAGGATGTGTGCCCTTGCTCTCGATTGGCTCGACTTCCCACATGGCTTCCCCTTAGGGCCTGACCTGATCACATGGCCCTCAACGGATCGCTCCCTTAAAAGGGGCCACATTCCCACACTCCTTCCCCCCAACTCCCGAGGCAACTTATGAGTGAAAGAAAGGAAACATCATTAAACATAGGCGTACATGACGCATCAGAGACATCTCGAGGGAAAAACTCATCACAAAGCCAACTGTGTAATCGGAAATTGACTCAGACAGCCAATGAAATTACTTGTAAACGACACCATTTTGCTTGATTCAGATTGCAATCCCATAAAATTCAATGCCATCGGGTCTACCCCAGAGTAAACAACTTCCCATATCTGGTCAACACAGGAAGCTTCAGATCACAGTTCTCAGAGCAGATCATGACTCAGTGTAACTTTATGGCCTGCATCTAGTTTTATTTATAAGTTGATCAAAAATCCCAGCATGCTTAACTCTCAGCCAGAATAGCCCTTTTAATTGCACGATTGTCATTATTGTTGTTAAAATCATTGTTGTAATCGTTCTTTCTCCGTCTACAGACCACATTGCTGTCTGATGTCCCCTGTAGTTCCTGAGATCCTTTCTCTGCATTCTCCAACGTCAGAGCTGTCTCAATGACCTTCTTTAGATCTAAATTGGGTTCCACCAATAATTATTTTTGACTGTTAACCCATTAATTCCACAGACCAGCCTATCTCAAAACATATCATTCAGAGGAGCCCTAGATCACAGTACTGTGCTAATTTTCACAGCCTGGTCAGAAATTCAGTGACAGATTCCCCAGGGTTTGCCTTGCCACATTAAAATGATATCGCTGGAGTATTAAAGACAGTTTAGGGCAGTGGTTCCCAAAGGGTGCGGCGCGCCATACTGGTGCGGCGAGAGAGGATGGCAAGTGTGGCGGGAAGATTCAAGGACAATCAAAGAAACGTTTAAACATGGATAGATATTTTTCCAAAGTGAGAGCAAGAGCATCAAGTGATGCTGAGGATGATCCAAGTCCATGTTGTGATCCAGAATCGCCATTCGAACAGAGTGCGGAA
Organism: Mustelus asterias; assembly: GCF_964213995.1. Lineage (NCBI taxonomy): Eukaryota > Metazoa > Chordata > Chondrichthyes > Carcharhiniformes > Triakidae > Mustelus > Mustelus asterias. The sequence goes on along the minus strand of NC_135804.1, from coordinate 105,104,248 downwards.
GAAGAGTCATTTAATTCTACACCAGTAGCAGGCCCAAGCAAACCTCCAGAAAAGAAAGTTTGTCGACAATATATGGATAGCTATCTGAGTCTCGGTTTCACATGGACTGGAGATGAAAACGTACCTCGGTCTATGTGTTTGATCTGTGGTGAGAAGCTTTCCAATTCCAATATGGTCCTAGGCAAGATGAAAAGACATCTGTTGTCAAAACATGGAAATCTGGCAAACAAGGATGTTCAATATTTTGAAAGGTTTTTCGAACAGCAGAAATGCCAACGATCATATTTCGAAAAACGAATGACAGTCTCAGATAAGATGCAGATTGTATCTTACCAAGTGGCTGAATTGATTGCTCAACAGACAAAACCACATACAATAACTGAAAAATTGATTCAGCCTGCCTGCAGCTTGATTGTGAAAACTTTGTTTGGTGATGATGCTGAGTGAGAAGTTATGGAAATTCCTTTGTCTGATAATACAATTCGCAGAAGAATAGTTGATATGTCAGCTAATATTGAGAAGCGTGTTTCCGAAAGTATGAAGAATTCTAAATTTGCCATTCAAGTTGATGAATCGACCGACATTAGTGGAAAAGCACAGTTGCTTGCCTATATCAGATTCATTCACAATGACTGAAGGGGGTGACCTTTATGCTTAAGACGACTTTTATGCTTAATATCATGGACATTTTTACGCATGTATATCAAATTTATTTTAAAATATTGTCAGCAGCTCACAGCAATGCAATGACTCATGGGCACCCCTTAATCACTTCAGACAGCCTAATCACTTTAGACTCCAATCAGGGAAAACATAGACAATAGCGCAACTGATTAGATTATGCAAGAAGCTCAAAACACAAAGGGAACCCTCTAGAAAGAGATCAGCCCAGGGAAATGGGTTCACATCATCATCAGCCACAGATCAATTCCACCTATCTATAATGGCCTTTTAACATCTTGCTATTGTGCCACTGCTTTGTGTTATTAGCAGGCACTGATCATGTAACTGGTAGTAAATGATGAGCCTATTACCATATGTTTGGCGCGAAGTTCAAAACCCTATGAATTGTAAAGCACACAATGCCAGGCAGAGCAGTTGACTAGCAGCTGTCTCTCCCCAGGCCTGCGGTTTTTGTTATTTTAAACAGAGAATAAAGTTTGTGTTGCCTTTTTGTACTGTACTCATGTCTGCTTGTCTTTTATGCGGGTAGGAAGCGAGAAACTTCCCCTTACAATGACAAAATAATCACACAGTTTCTATTTTGCAAGGAACTTGAAAAACATACCAGAGGACAAGATATTTTCCAAACCTTGTCTGAGTATTTGGAAAAAGTTGAGATTTCATGGGATTCTTGTATTGGAATTTGTACGGATGGAGCGCCATGTAAGATAGGGAATGTGAGAGGCTTGGCGGCACTCATCAAACAGAAAAATCCAGATGTAATATCAACTCACTGTTTTTTACACAGAGAGGCACTAATCACCAAGACCATTGTAGCTGATTTGAAGTTGGTTGTAGATCAGACTGTGCGCATTGTGAACTTCATCAAAGCAAAACCACTAACGGCGTGGTTATTTGCTCAACTCTGCAAAGACATGGAATCAAAACATCAATGCCTAATCCTGCACTCGGAGGTTCGCTGAATATCCGGTGGAAAAGTTTTAAATCGTGTGTTGGAACTGAAGAACGAATTAAGAGAATTTTTGGACCAAGAAGGGAACCCATTGTACCACCAATTAGATGACAATGAATGCAAAGCTGGCATATTTGGCCGATATCTTTTCCCGGTTGAATGTGCTCAATGCCAGTATGCAAGGCCGCGATGACAATATCCTCACAGCTACAGACAAACTAACTGCATTCAAAAAAAAGCTTCAGCCCTGGCTCGGAAGAGCGATGCAACATAACCTCGAAATGTTCCCACTGGTAAAAAGTTTTAAAACGAGCAATGAATTGTACGGCCTCATACATCTTGCAACACTGGTAGAAAAGATTGATCATTACTTCCCATCGTTGTCTACAGAAAAATTTGACTGGGTTAGAGACCCCTTTGCGAATTCCAGCTGTTCAGGTCTGACATTGGATGAGGAGGAGGAAATGGCCTGCGTTTCAAGTGATCGCACCTTGAAAATGAAACACGGGAGTATGCCACTGGACTCTTTTTGGAAATGCAACCAGAAACAGTATCCACGCATCTCTTCAAGAGCATTAGCTATTCTTCTACAGTTCTCCACGAGATATTGTTGTGAACAGGGATTTTCAGCTCTGACAAATATCAAAGACCAGAAAAAAGAAAGGCTTCTTTGTGTTGTTAAGGAGATGAGAGTTTGTTTGTCTCAAATTAGACCTAATATAAATGAGATTACCTGACAAAAACAAGCTCACACCTCTCATTGAGTTTGTATGCTTACTTAAGGTTACATATGTAAGAGGCTTGTCTATCAGTATATTTTGGGAATGAATCATGTTTTTATGTACCTGCGTTGTTTTATACTTTCTGGATGTCCCATGATCATATTATAAAGTAGTTGTGTTCTATGTTATGAATCAACCACTGCTAGGAGTTGTTTTTTTTTTGTTTTTGAATGTATTTCTTATCAATAAAAAATTTGGTGTGGCGCGAGCAAATTTTTATTCCGAAAGTGAGGCCCAGTGAAAAAAGTTTAGGAACCAGTGCTTTAGGGTCATAATAGCTTTTAACCAAATCCCTCAGTTCATTAAAGGTTTTGGATGTCAGGGGCATCTAGGTATGTCAGGATTTTGATTACACTGAATGCCCGGACCCCACATGCCATCAAAAGGATCACCTTCTGCTTCTCATCTCCCTCAATGCTGTTGGTACAAAAAAAGTAATGCACGCATTCTGCATACTGGGCCCAGTCTTCTTTGCTTACATCGTAGGCTTCAAGTTTCATGAAAATAGATATTTTTCTTACCGGAGGATTACCTATCTCGATAGTAAAGGCTGTCTGGAGGGAAGAGAAAATACTCGCTTTACTCCTTGTTGCCAATGTAATAATCTTACTGAGGCCAGTCTCCTGTTGTCAATCACCTTTTAATTTACAGTGATTTCTGAGTACCATTCAATAGCGACAGAGTGCAGGTCAGTCTTGAGTCTATCAACTGAGTGGAGCCAGCTGGTTTCAAACCTTCTGCTGCTCCTTTCCTAATGGGCAAGCAATCGCCTAATAAGGGAGCTCGTATTCAATGAGGTCCATAGGGACATCTATTGATGATCCCCATGCCATCATAACACAAAAACTGGGATAAAATCAGGCTAAAATGCTGGCCCAAGTAATGTAAAGTAAAGTTTATTTATTAGTCACAAGGAAGACTTACATTAACACTGCAAAAATCACCACACACCGGTGCCTGTTCGGGTCAATGCACCTAAGTGTATGTGTGTGTGAACTAGTGCTGGGGTGTCTGCATGTGTGTGACACAGAAGCAAAAAGATAGCCAGTAGCAGCATCCCTGCAAAAGTATTTTGCAGGTATCTCTCTGGACAGTAACAAATTGAGGAATTTCGTTCAGGTTAACAAATTTGGGGACCCTCACCTGGGGACCGGGTGTAACATCAGCGCACTCAGGTTTGTTCATTATGAGCTGCCCAATCATGGAATCACATATAACAGTAAATGCTTAGACATAGAATCCTACCGTGCAGAAGGAGGCCATTTGGCACATCGAGTCTGCACCAACCACAATCCCACCCAGGCCCGATCTCCATAATCCCATGCATTTACCCTAGCTAGTCCCCATGACACTAAGGGGCAATTTAGCACTGCTAATCCACTTAACGCACACATTTTTGGACTGTGAGAGAAAACCGGAGCACCCGGAGAAAACCCACACAGACACGGGGAGAATGTGCAAACTCCACATAGCTACCCAAGCTGGGAATCGAACCCGGGTCCCTGGCGCTGTGAGGTGGCAATGCTAACCGTGCCGCTTGATTTGGGTTTTGCAAATTCATGGTAGTGGACTACGATCTGTACTTTGCCTATTGAAACCAAGCAAAGGAACAAGCTGTTTGATTCAATCAGCCAGTCGCTGGGACGTAAAGCATAGTATTTCTTAAATATTCTCAGTATCCTTTTATAAACATTTTTGCGCCAATATTTCAAAAATTGTTCATACAACAAAATACCCACAATAGACTGGCCCAGTCACAAGGTTAGCTTAGTGCATCATTCAGAAAATGTAGAATTCAAAACAAAATTTATAACAACTTTTATTTACATTGTACGGTTAAAACATACCAAGACACACCACAAAGGAATCAAGAGAAAATTAATGTAGATCTGAAGAAGGAGATATTGGAGGAATTACTAAAAGTTTGTCAAAGAATTAGATTGAAGGAAGGTCTTAAAAAAGTCGAAGATGAAGAGGAAAATAGAATGAGGAAATATAAAGTGAGATTGTAAGAGTGTAGGAATAAATGGGTCATTTTCAGGTTGGCAGGCTGATACCATTAGAGCACCAAAAGGATTAGTACTGGAGCCTCAGCTATTTACAATCTATATTAATGGTTAAACTGAGGACCAGTGTAATGTATCCAGGTTTGGTGGAGTCTAGAATGAAGGGGGCATAGTCTAAGGATAAGGGGACAGTCATTTAAGATTGAGATTAGGATAAATGTTTTCACTTAGAGATTGTGTATCTTTGGAATTATCTACCTTCGAAAATTCTGAATGGTCAGTCATAGAGTATATTCTAGGTTGAGTCAACAGATCTTTGAATTCAAGGGAATCGTGGGATAAGAGGATCAGGTGGAAAAATTAAGTTAAGTTTGATGATCAGCCACGTGCTTTTCGAAGGGCAGAGCAGATTGAGGGGCTGTACTCCTGCTCCTATTTCATATGTTCTGGAATAATATTGTCACATTTTGTGAGAAGTATAAGAAAAATAAGCACTCGTGTTAACACTTATAAAAGCAGAAATATTGGAGACTCAAATATAGATACTTCAAAATTGGGAGGACAAATTGATACAAATAAAAACCATATGGAAGCTAAGATTTTGTAAGTAAGAGTCTCACTCCAAACCAAAGAGTAATACTGGATCTGTGTAAATTACTGTTTAAGTCCCAGTAAGTAAATTGTGCCTACTTTTGGACACTTTATTATAGCAAAAATGTCAAACCATGGGTAGGGTACAAAAGAGATTAAATAAAATAAAAGGAATGAGAGTCTTCAAAAATAAGGATGGACAAAGTAATTTTTTAATAAGAATAAAGAAATTATCATGTAGATGTGCAAAATTGTAAGATTTTGACAATAGCGTATAAATTTCATCATCAAATAATGTTTTTATGTAAGCAGCTGTTAGGACGTGGAACCAGACACAATGATGGAAGAAAATCCATAATAGTCTTTAAAAGAGAGGTGGATAATAAATGAAAAAGAAAATGTTTAAAGCTGTAGGAAAAAAGAAAGGTAATAAGACCAAGTCAATGGTTTTTAGCAAGCCAGTACAGACATGGTGAGCTGAACAGTATCCATCCATTCTGTAAAATTCTGATTCTATTATGGAGATTGACAAATTAATCTACTATCCGCTTCTATACTCTGCTGTTTTATCTCCCTTCCTTTCCCCCACCATTGGCAGCAAAACTCCAGTTGTTTGCACTGTCCGGAACTCTCTTCCTAAACTTCTCTGTCGCACTTCACTCTCCACTGTTAGACCCATCTTTTCAACCACTCTTGCAGTTCCCTCTTCAAAGTTTTCCACACTCATTTAGCATTTATTCCCAACACTTTTTCTCCCTGTGGATGCCCTGAGCCATTAAAAGTGCCAGAAAAAGGCACAATGTCATTATTATTGCACCCAACTTCAATTTTTAAAAAAACTATAAATGGAATGTGGGTTTGTTCATGCACATTATATTAATCAAGCTATTGTTTTCCCAGAAGTTTCTTGATCAGTAACTCTCCTTCTCTTTCCCTTCCCTGGATTCACAAAAGAAGCTTATAGCAAACTGTCAGTTCCAGACTACCAAATTCTGAGAAAACTATGAATAATGAATACTCAAATTCTAGGGAAGTCAAGACAGACAAAGGGCTCATAGATATTAGCAGGTCCAAGGCTGGAATTTTACCAAGCTACTGGAGCTGGGCCAGGGGGTGGGAGGGTTGGTAAAATGGCTTTAGAAGGAAAATCCAATATAGTCCCATCACCATAGGACATTCCCAGTGGTGGGAGTAGCACTCGCTCATCTACCAGCATACCCATGTAGGTAGCCAATTAATTCAATCAACTGGCCTATTGATGACCATTTTACTAGGCTGCCAGGATTTTATGAGCATCAGAATGGCTCCCTGCCATATTGGGAGACTTGATGTGGAGATGCCGGCGTTGGACTGGGGTAAACACAGAAAGAAGTCTAACAACACCAGGTTAAAGTCCAACAGGTTTATTTGGTAGCAAAAGCCACTAGCTTTTGGAACAGGCTGTTCCTTTGTCAGGTGGGTGGGAGTTCTGATCACAAACAGGGCACAAAGACACAAACTCAATTTACATGAATAATGATTGGAATGTGAGCCTTTACAGCTAATCAAGTCTTAAAGGTACAGACAATGTGAGTGGAGGGAGCATTAAGCACAGGTTAAAGAGATGTGTATTGTCTGCAGACAGGACAGCTAGTGAGATTTTGCACATCTAGGCAAGTTGTGGGGGTTATAGATAGTGTGACATGAACACAATATCCCGGTTGAGGCCGTCCTCATGTGTGTGGAACCTAGCTATCAGTCTCTGCTCAGCGACGATATTGGGAGACTGCCAGCTATATTTAAGTAGCCTTACAGCATCTTTCTGATGTGGGAAACATTCCTTCCAGGAGGCTCCATGTAGCAAAGATGGGCTGCCTGATATCTTTGCCTCACCCCCACCCCCACCCCCCCTGCCACCGCCCCCCCCCCCCCCCCCACCACCCCCCCCCCCCCCCCCCCATTAGCCCCAACATTGCTGCTGGAGGGATCAACCCTCCAATTTTACCAGGATCTGCCTGCCTGTCTGCACATAAACATTTCAACATGAAGATGCCATTTCTTTTCCCTCATTGCCTTAGCACTGGCTACCTCTATTGGTGGCATTGATCTCATAATGGGCTGCCACTGGTATAATATTGCAGTTCCAATTAATTTGACTTGTAGGCTTGGACCCATATTGCGATCCATATTGGAAGCAAGTTGTGTGGAGAAAATCCTGGCCCAGATGTGTCCAATTCAAACATGATGCTAGATTAAGCTAGATGTGACTGAATCATCCATATTTGTTGGCCATAATAGTTGTACTCTTTAATGGGGACGCGATTTCTAAATAAAGAGAACTGCATCTGAAAATACCATGTTATAGACAGCAAACCATGAAAAATTTGGAATGTTTCAGTAAGAATACAAAGTTAAAGGAAGTTGCAAAGAGCTTTGGAACCTGGATTAAGTATTAACAACTGGAGGTTATATTAAGAAAGGTTATAGATTTAATCGAATAAGAACCAAACTGAATAAAGTTTACAAAATGTAACACAACTTCCTTTTTTGATAGCCAAAGTCTCCATGCAAAGATATAGAGAAAAATAACAATAGCAATAAATAAAAGCTTATCTGTGCAAGATCTGTTAAGCTAGTGAACAAGAAAACAAATTAAGTAAATCGATAGTGAATGCAATTGGCATGCTGCCCCAGGCATCCCAGAGTAAAGCCAAGCATTCAAGATGAAAGCAAAACACTCGACTTAGCTGAAGGGCAAAGTTACTTATTTCTGCCCAAATTACAGAGAGTAGGTTGGACATTTCAATCCTGGAAACTGAATAAAAAATGCTACATCATTGGAGATGTTGGCCTTCAGATGAGAGCTTAACTCAAGGCTTTATCTTGGTTCTGGTATATATTTGAAAATGAATAGTGAGTTCAATATGTCCAGGCCAATATTCCTCCTTCAATGGGCTACACAAAAAAACTGATTAACTGGTCATTCATTTTGTGGTTGTTTGTAAGATACTGCTGCGGGCAAAAAGCCACATATGTTTATATAACTATATGTGCTTCCACGTAATTACTTCAAGCACTCTGCTTGTCATACTTTCAGAAATATCTCAGTGTTACTGCTAAGCTATACATGTGCATGGAAGGTACTGCATAAGCCTTGTGTTAAATACCACATTAAAAAATGAAATGTGCTGCACATTGAGAAACTGGTGCTCACAACAATAATACTTTAAAGGCAACATTGGTGGTAAGGTGTTAGATAAATTTAAGCCTATTTTTTCGAGGGGACTAATTCAATAAAATATCTCCATTCAGCTGACCCCTCAGAAACCATCTCCATCTAATGTTTTATGTCAGTTTTAGTTGGAGAAAAATAAAACAATTTGCAAAATGAATGCATCCTTGTTCTGTTAATTGTTCATTAAAAAGTTCATACCAAATTAAAATCAAAGCCGTTACCACAGTGATGGGTAACCTAGGCGAGTGATTGGGCTTGTTAACTAACCATGATTCTATGAATAAGATTAAATTTAATACACACTGAATATTTCACAACGAGTTGTAGAAAGTTTTTAATGATTCATATATTAATAAAACTGCCAACAACTTCAAATGGTATAAATGAAAGAAACATTTATGTTTTCGACAGAGGGAGCGCATAGCTCTCATAATCAATGTTGTGCACAATCAGCATGCACCTCACTTCATTTGCCCTTTTTTATGTCATACCAGTAGGAAAAAAACTATGCAGGTGGAAATCAGCAGAATGTGGCAACCCTACACGTGGGCAACTGTCAACAAAATGTCTTGTGGGCTATACTCAAAACCCAGGTGGGCTTCATGTGGTCCCCGGGCTGCAGGTTGTTCACCAATGCTTTAACACCAAACTGCCCATCAAAATGAGTAACAATTACAAATACACAAGTATTTTAATAGTCTGTACAGAAAATAATTGAGGTTGAAGCACTAACATATAACAACACTGACTGGTAATGTTCGTTTAACTGGTGGGCTATTTTTAAACCACAGGAAGAAATTCCCCCCCATTCACAATGTTTATAAACACTGTAACTCCTGACACTGATCAGCCAGGCACCAGCAACAGTTGTACCTGTCCACTCAGCTGATACTGCATCCACGAGCACGCACATTTTCTCATGTCATTTTATGTTGAGAAATAGGTCATTGATACTGCTAATGTTTGACATTGCAGAATTTAAGCATTAATATTTTGTTTAAAGCATATATGTTGTACAGTTCAGAATGACCAGCTTTCCTACATTTTGGTGTATTTGTATGATTGCTAGTTACTTGAAGGTAGAAGTGACAATTGTAGTGCATCTTATTTGGTCAACAATTTTCAGCATGCTATAATGCAGTGGTTCCCAAACTTTTTTCACTGGGCTGCACTTTTGGAATAAAAACACACCGAATTTAGTGGTTGATTCATAACATAGAAAACAATTACTTTATAATATGATCATGGGACATCCAGAAAGTATAAAACAACGCAGGTACATAAAAACATGATTCATTCCCAAAATATACTGATAGACAAGCCTCTTACATATGTAACCTTAAGTAAGCATACAAACTCAATGAGAGGTGTGAGCTTGTTTTTGTCGGGTAATCTCATTTATATTAGGTCTAATTTGAGACAAACAAACTCTCATCTCCTCATCAACACAAAGAAGCCTTTCTCTTTTCTGGTCTTTGATATTTGTCAGAGCTGAAAATCCCTGTTCACAACAATATGTCGTGGAGAACTGTAGAAGAATAGCTAATGCTCTTGAAGAGATGCGTGGATACTGTTTCTGGTTGTATATCCAAAACGAGTCCAGTGGCATACTCCCGTGTTTCATTTTCAAGGTGCGATCACTCGAAATGCAGGTCATTTCCTCCTCCTCATCCAATGTCAGACCTGAACAGCTGGAATTCGCAAAGGGGTCTCTAACCCAGTCAAATTTTTCTGTAGACAACGATGGGAAGTAATGATCAATCTTTTCTACCAGTGTTGCAAGATGTTCCTGTATGAGGCCGTACAATTCATTGCTCGTTTTAAAACTTTTTACCAGTGGGAACATTTCGAGGTTATGTTGCATCGCTCTTCCGAGCCAGAGCTGAAGCTTTTTTTTGAATGCAGTTAGTTTGTCTGTAGTTGTGAGGATATTGTCATCGCGGCCTTGCATACTGGCATTGAGCACATTCAACCGGGAAAAGATATCGGCCAAATATGCCAGCTTTGCACACCCGTCATTGTCATCTAATTGGTGGTACAATGGGTTCCCTTCTTGGTCCAAAAATTCTCTTAATTCGTTCTTCAGTTCCAACACCCGATTTAAAACTTTTCCACCGGACATCCAGCGAACCTCCGAGTGCAGAATTAGGCATTGATGTCTTGATTCCATGTCTTTGCAGAGTTGAGCAAATAACCGCGCCTTTAGTGGTTTTGCTTTGATGAAGTTCACAATGCGCACAGTCTGATCTAGAACCAACTTCAAATCAGCTACAATGGTCTTGGTGATTAATGCCTCTCTGTGTAAAAAACAGTGAGTTGATATTACATCTGGATTTTTCTGTTTGATGAGTGCCGCCAAGCCTCTCACATTCCCTATCATACATGGTGCTCCATCCGTACAAATTCCAATATAAGAATCCCATGAAATCTCAACTTTTTCCAAATACTCAGACAAGGTTTGGAAAATATCTTGTCCTCTGGTATGTTTTTCAAGTTCCTTGCAAAATAGAAACTATGTGATGATTTTGTCATTGTGAATGAATCTGATATAGGCAAGCAACTGTGCTTTTCCACTAATGTCAGTCGATTCATCAACTTGAATGGCAAATTTAGAATTCTTCTGAAGTCGGTAAAAATACCTCTTGAGATTGGTATGAGTCAAAATACAGTCAGACTTTATTCTCACAAGCTTGAGGGAGAACCTGACCCCTTGAAAGCGGAAGCCAAAGTTCTTCCTGAACACAAGAAGCGTGGACATTTATACATCAGGGTTCCCAATACAAGCCATAAAGCAAAGTCCAGTTAACAGTCCTTGATCATAAATTATAGTTCCTTTAACAGCTTCTGATAGTCTCTAATCATAAACCAGAGTGTAACGGGTATCCTTGGGTCATAAAGCACAATTCTCCTGGTAGTTGTAGTCAAGATGCAACCTCTGGTCCCCCTGCTCTTCCCGCGGCCTTTCCTTTGAAGTGACTGTGTGCGATTGCAGCTGTCCCAGTGGGAGTCCTCCTTCAAACGGCTATTCTCGCACTCTACCATTTGGTAGCTGCTTCCTTTGTTTAAATCATACACAAGCCTACGGGAAACGTAAGACTTACCACCCAACATTTACATTTAACTGTCTGTTTTATCAGAATGATATAAACAAGCGAAGGGACCATGAACAAATGGCTTATACTACTAAAAGTAACAGATGAAACCATGAACAAATGGCTTATACTACTACCAGGAGCAATATAAACAAAGGGGAGACTAGCCATAAGGAAGGGTTATGTTTATGATACATTCCAGGTACAAAGTTCAACCTTTTAGGTACAAAATACATTGAGTTCAAAAAAACATTAACCCTTTCCCTTCTTCACTTCATACTTTCAGAAACACGCTTCTCAATATTAGCTGACATATCAACTATTCTTCTGCAAATTGTATTGTCAGACAAGGGAATTTCCATAACCTCTCGCTCAGCATCATCACCAAACAAAGTTTTCACAATCAAGCTGCAGGCAGGCTGAATCAATTTTTCAGCTATTGCATGTGGTTTTGTCTGTTGAGCAATCAATTCAGCCACTTGGTAAGATACAATCTGCATCTTATCTGAAACTGTCATTCGTTTTTCGAAATATGATCGTTGACATTTCTGCTGTTCCAAAAGCCTTTCAAAATATTGAACATCCTTGTTTGCCAGATTTCCATGTTTTGACAACAGATGTCTTTTCATCTTGCGTGGGACCATATTGGAATTGGAAAGCTTCTCACCACAGATCAAACACATAGGTCGAGGTACGTTTTCATCTCCAGTCCATGTGAAACCGAGATTCAGATAGCTATCCATATATTGTCGACAAACTTTCTTTTCTGGAGGTCTGCTTGGGCCTGCTACTGGTGCACAATTAAAGGACTCTTCTTCAGCACTCTGTTCGAACGGCGATTCTGGATCACAACGTGGACTCGGATTGTCCTCCGCATCACTTGATGCTCTTGCTCTCACTTTGGAAAAATATCTATCCATGTTTAAACGTTTCTTTGATTGTCCTTGAATCTTCCCGCCACACTTGCCATCCTCTCTCGCCGCACCAGTGTGGCACGCCGCACCCTTTGGGAACCACTGCTATAATGTATAGTTAATTCTTGTTTATCAAGGACAAAATATCAGAAGGTTTATTAACTGCACTATATTCAGTTGCACTTTGCCAATTTAATACCTGCCTAACATATTTAACTAATATTGATGTGGTGCAGACCATGGTACAAAGATCTGTGCTGAGCTAGAGCCAGACAGGGTGAGAGCAGAGATATTGCATAAGGACAGTGTGCTTTGGAAGGAAAATGTTGGATTGAGACACAACCCTACCTTTCTTCTGTTTGATCTGCACCATTTTTGATTCACACAGTGGGAAATGCACCCTCTACAGCACTTGACCAAAAGGGTTTATTCAAATTAGTGATCTTTACGCACATTCAAGAATTGGGGTGGAGAAAGCTATATTGGGAAGGTTTGACAAAACATTTTTATGCAATTTCACGGATTGCCAGGCTGTCTGCAACTTTTGCGGCCAGAATGAGTCCATGTTTCACAACTGTGCAATGTGTGTGAGGTTACACCCTCTGTTCCATTAGTTGAAGAGACTGCTCTTCAACTTGTGGATCCAATTCAGTCACATATTCCTGACCTTTGTCCACCTGGTGATGAAGAGTTGGGTGTTGGACACGCCGGAGAACCTCCTCCTGGATCTGTTGCTAGGCCTGGGCAAAGGTAACAGTTTCAGCTTAGATGCAGCCTGTGGGGTTGATCATATCATTCTCTGCTGCTCTGCCACAGCTTTGGCTGCGCCTGGGTGGGGGTGGTGCTAGAGAAGGAGCATGTGTTCTGCCCAGTACACTTGAGATCTCCATGGCCAGTGGAGACCTCAGTGCCTGAAAATGTATGATAAATTCAGAAGATTCAAGCCAAAATGTTACGGCTGTTCATGCTAGTGGGATTTTCCCATCCCTTTGCAATGACCAGAGATTTGGCTGGATGCCAAATTCTCCGACTTCACTGTAGCGGAAGCGTGAAGTGAACAGCCATTAAGATCGTGCCTAGAGTATTTATTTCAGATCCAGTGTAAATTCAGTTTTTATTGATTTTTTAAATATGAGTTTAGTACCCTTCCTAAAATTGACATTTTTGCTTTGTTTTTAGTGTCTCCTTATGGGTGCAACTAATGTTAGAGCTGTCCCCATCAGAAAAATGTTAGTGACCAGATTCAGGAAAGCAAAAAGCTTTGCAGCCTCTTTTAAATAAATTAGGTTGTTTATTTTGAGATAGTAAAATTTGTCATATTTAAATTGTAATCTATAGAGTAGCAATCCTGCCAACCTTTCTGTGATGACACAGGAAGCCCAACTAGAAAGAAACATAATCTATTACAGGATGTAAAGTAAAACCACTACTGTGCTGCAAACACACTAGTCTTTGCCATTCTTTTTGGCAAACCAATTACACACTACCTCCTGCCAGTTCAGCAGGCCCAGTCTGGTTCAGCAGAGTGGCACAGTGGTTAGCACTGCTGCCTTACAGAGGCAGGGTTTGATTCTGGCCTTGGGTGACCATGTGGAGTTTGCACTTTCTCCCTGTGTTTGTTTCCTCCAGATTCCTCCTGAAGATGTGCAGGTTAGGTGGATTCGCCATGTTAGATGCATGGGGATAAGCCAGGGGGAATGCAGCCCGGACATACTGTCTTCCACCTGCTTCTGTCAGGAAAAAGATATAAAAGTCTGAGATCATGTTCCGACTGACTCAAGAACAGCTTCTTCGCTGCTGCCATCAGACTTTTGAATGGACCTGTCTTGTATTAAGTTGATCTTTCTCTACACCCTAGCTATAACTGTAACACTACATTCTGCACCCTCTCCTTTCCTTCTCTATGAACAGTATGCTTTGTCTGTACAGTGTGCAAAAAACAATCCTTTTCATTGTATACTAATACATGTGACAATAATAAATCAAATCAAAATGTGGTTGACTTTTAAATGGCCCAGCAAGCCAAGCCTGTCAGTTTAAGGGCAGTTAAGGGACAAAATCTGGCCCAGCTGAAACGCCCACTTCCCATGGGCGGCGCCGCTCTTGTCCTGCCTCCGTGGGAGGGCCGAGCTCGTTGGCGTTGGCTGACTGGAGCACAGCGATGTTGCTGAGGTGAAGGCGCCGAGAGCCGTGGAGAACAGCGGGTCTGGGAGCTGCGTTTCGGGAGGCCGTAATGGAAAAGCCGGCACCCAGAGCGAGAGGGAAGTCCGTGATAATATCCTTTCAACCGGGCAGGACCGAACAAATCAGCCACTGCGGGGGGGGAGGGGGGGAGGGGAGGGGAGGAGGGACCGGGACCGGGACCTTGGCAACTGGGAGAGACAATAAACACAAGCCGGGGCCAGCTGGAGGAGCAGTGGCAAGGCCGGGCCGGGATCTTGCTGCCGGCTGTCACTGTACAGTCCCTGGGCCGGGATCCTGCTGCCGGCTGTCACTGTACAGTCCCTGGGCCGGGATCCTGCTGCCGGCTGTCACTGTACAGTCCCTGGGCCGGGATCCTACTGCCTGCTGTCAATGTCTAGCCCCTGGGCTACTTGCACCGCTGCAACTTGTCCAATCCTGCAGCCATGTAAAATGTGCAGTGACTGTGATCTGTTTACTGTACAGTTCATCCTTTGTGTGTGAGGGAGAGTGTGAGATTAATTGTAATCCGGATTTATTATGGTGGTTTCTGGAAATCTGTGCTCCCACTGTTCTTAGGAAATGTTTGTTTCAATTTGTTGCCGAGTTGATGCTCAGGAGTCTGCCCCTTTTTCCCGCTTTGCCACTAACTGGATCAGGGCTGTCCTGTCCAAAGCTCTTTCCAACTTCTCACAAAATAAAGAATTGCATTTGTGTTGTGCTGGTTTATGCATGGGGTAGGGTCCCGAATATGATACCATGCAACCCTCTGGTACTAAATCCAAATAGTACACCTTTGCCTGAGCACGAAATGAATGTTGATGGCTCATTGTGCCATGTGGGGACAGCACGGTTGAGCCTCATCCTACCCTCACTTGATACCAGCCTGTGCAGTTGGGATCACGGATCAAACGGGAGTAGGATTCCTGATTATTTCCTTTGCTGCTTTTTTCCAACACCAGCAACTGAGCATGCACAGACCTCCTTGTCTGTATAGCTTAATGTAACTTCACGTGATGCTTTTGATAACGAGCTGAAATGACATCCTGTTGCAAACAACAAAATGGGTCATGCATTTGTGTGGTTTTAATAATTCAGTCTAAATGTTTGACATCAAAGATTCCAATTTTTTTTATTAATTTGTGGGACATGGGTGTCGCTGGCTGGCCAGCATTTATTGCCCATCCCTAGTTGCCCTCAAAGGTGGTGGTGAGCTGCCTTCGGTGCAGTCCATGTTCTGTGGGTTGACCAAAATGCTGCTAGGGAGGGAATTCCAGGACTCTGACCCTGCGACTGTGAATATAATTATTCATAGAATTGATTATTGCTACGCAAGTACCAGTGAATGAACAATATGGAAATATATTTAACTGTATTAGATCACCCAGCTTTCAAATGAAAATCACGTATTTTAATAGCTTTACCAGATCTGATCTTGAAACAATAATGTACTTGTACCCCAAAACGGAAGTTCCTTGTTTCTCTGTTTGTATAAATAAGATGTTAAGTAACGCTTGCTTTTCATAACTGCTTTATACCGGTGGATCTGCTGTGGTATTGCGCATGGTACAAAACCGCAAAAGGAACTAGGTAGATCCAGGCAGTTGGGAAAGAAGTAGAGTAAGCAGTGACATGCCAGCTAATTACAAGCAATGCTCATGAACAGGATAAAACTCTTTTTACCACAGTCCCATTTCTGTCCCAGGTGTGTGAATATGAAGTTAGTTTTAAACTGAGGTAGCTACTTTTTGGTTTTGCAGCATTTGATTATTCTTAACTGCATTACTAACACTGGGTAGCACGCATTGATTGCAAAGCCAAGAGGCTTCTCTGCAATACTAACTTAAATAAATGAAATGTTTACAACTCCTAAATTTCTTGTCTTTCTGGTGATGAAGGGTTGGTTTTATGATCAATTCATTTCTTATGAATCAAGATCGTATTGATCCCTGCTAAGTTGTTGACGGATAATACCTAGTGGTTAGCAGACACCAATAAGAGAATTGGTAGAAACACTAACCTGCACAGTGGTTTTTGGACAGTGATCAGAATTGGCAGGAACTCATCATCTTTTTCTATGTATCAATCCTCTGATAGCACACTCCAAATAAACTGGAAGAGAATTACGAGATATCCACCCAGCTAACCAGCGACCATTGCTTTCTTTTGACCTATGTCTTCTGTTAGGTATACGTACTGCATCACCAGTCACAATTATATTATCAAGAGTGTGTCTTGTTTGTGCAATAAGATAGCATAAGTTAGAAGCCACACCAAAAGCCTCCTAGTTGTTTGTAATGGATTCTGTGATCTCACAGGTGCTTCTCATTTGGACATTGGAGAAAATACAGTCAAAGACATCCAAATAAATCTTTTGGATCAGAAATGTAAATCACAAATTAGGTTAAAGAAATTGTAGAAAAGCAAGCTTTTGGAACATCTTCATGAGTTATTATTCTAAGGGGTGCTTGTAAAGGTAAATTGATCACTAATAATGTTGCAGACACAAATTTGACAGTTGAGATCACATATTCCAATTCAGAGGAGAACTTAGAACAATTTAGATTTAAGTATATTTTGCCATCATTTGCTGAATGTTTGGAATGTGCTGCCTGTGGAAAATGAAAAATGGCATCAAATTCAGAAGGATAGATATTTGACAGTGGAATGGGGTTAAGGAGTATGATGCTGTTTATTGTTTTTTTGAGTTTTGGCTTATCCACTGATCTCCAGGGTTGCGGTACCTTTTCTAGAAGATGTCTCCATTTTAAACTTGCATTTCCTCATAGTACTTGGTAGTATTCATCACACTAAATTTTAATAAATTGGACATCTGTTATGGTTATAGCATTATGGGCAGCACGGTGGCACAGTGGTTAGCATTGCTGCCTCACAGTGCCAGGGACCAGAGTTCGATTCCTGGCTTGGGTCACTGTCTGCAGAGTCTGCACGTTCTCCCCGTGTCTGCGTGGGTTTCCTCCGGGTCCTCTGGTTTCCTCCCACAGTCCGAAAGACGTGCTGGTTAGGTGGATTGGCCATGCTAAATTCTCCCTCAGCTCCGAACAGGCGCCAGAGTGTGACGAATAGGGGATTTTCACAGTAACTTCATTGCAGTGTTAATGTAAGCCTATTTGTGACACTAAAAAAATCTAATTAGCCTCCTCTTGCAAATTGTGAAGCTGTACAGCAATGGTTCAGTGATGGTACTCTCCACCTCTCAAGTCAGGAAGATGTATGTTTAAATCTCACTCCAGAATCTGAATGAAGTAAGTTGACACTTTTTGTGTAAACAGTGTGTTGTCTAAGGTATTGTTTTTTGGGTGAGACATTAAATTGAAGCTTTGTCTGCCAGTTCATTTGAGCATAAAAGGTCTCGCAGCACAATTCAAAAAATTGCAGGGAGTACATCTGTTGGCCTGACCAAGCTTTATCCCTCAGCCAGTGCCACCAACAGTGGAGTACTTGGTCATTTATTTAATTACCATTTGTGCAACCAAGTGAGAGAGAAGCAGATTTAAAAGTACAAATATATCCTACCAGTTTGCACTTTAATTTCCCTCAGACTATCCAAGGGTAAAAGAGGGTATAATTTATTTTTGACTTGTTTGTCGCAATAGTGTAATTCAGTGAAATAGATTTCAGAAATTTACATATGATATTTTAAAAAATAACCTTCTACGTTTACCATTATTCTTATGTACAGACTGGCTGTACTATTTCTTTGCCTCCCTAGACATTTATAACTACCTTATTTCTCAGGCAGCTGGTGGGAAAATTGTTGCATTGTGCTACAGGAGTTATATTAACTGGAATGAGGCAACAATTGGCATGAATTCATGAAAAACTGGTGTAAAGGTTAACATGTAGTTCAAGAAAATAAGTTTATTTTAAACAATGCATATTTTTTATTGAATTGCAATCTATCTTTACTTTTAGCAAGACAATTATAACTACAATGAATATAGCAAAACAAATTTCTGTAAACTCTGGTTATATATGGAATAGAAAATAATTTGTACAATTTCTATGTATGCTTGTTGATTTTGGTGAATTCATGTTGATATGATTGTATTAATACTTCCTTCAGAAATTGTGGAGCACTTCAGTGATCCTATTTGTAATAATTCAGATGATACACTGTTCCAGAAGGACATAAGTATTGTGCAATGTTATGTACAATATGTTCTGTTGCTCTTTAAGGTCACAGACCAACTGCTACCAATTAAACATGAGGGAGCCTAAATTTAGTTGACTCTTAGATTGCAGATCAGAAAGCAAGCCTTTTTATTCTTGTGCTGAATGATGCGGAAAGTACTCAGAAGTGCCCATCAGGGACCTCAACCTGACAGGAAGAAAAAGCCATTTTCCTACCATTGATTGGGAATAGACTTCCATTGCTTTCTGTTTATTATGGTACTGAAATAACTTTTAAGGTGAAACCCCATCCACATTATTGAATTTTTTTTTTGAAGGTTAGAAGTGGAAACAACATTGCTGTGGGGGAGTGAGGGGTGTACTTGATTATGGGGATGAATCTATAGGTTAAGTGAGCATGCGAAACATCTTAAATATCAACAAAATAAATCTGGTATTGTCATTGAGCATAATATTGGATTATCCAGAATAGCAAAGGACATGTGAATATTTTAAATGCAGTCCTGTCCAAACACATTTGAGATTCACTATTATTGCAGAATGAGGTGGGAAAAAAACAAATCACCTCAACATCGAGAAAGCTACTGATGCAGTTTGCAAAATCTCTGCAAATTGTTTGCATTCAGAATACACATATGTGATTAGGAGATCCATTCAATGTTTTTGGGGAAAGGAGTGAAATCCTGGATTTTTGATCGAGGCTGAGGTGATGGAAAAAATTTAACTGATAGAAAAACATTTTAATAGCTAAAATATTGTGCCAATTTTCAGACCTACAGTAAAATAGTACTCGGTGCATTAGACTCTATCATACTCCTTGCTTTATTATGATGTGGGAGATGCCAGTGTTGGACTGAGGTAGCACGGTGGCACAGTGGTTAGCACTGCTGCCTCACAGTGCCAGGGTCATGGGTTCAATTCCTGGCTTAGGTCACTGTCTGTGCGGAGTCTGCACGTTCTCCCCATGTCTGCGTGGGTTTCCTCTGGGTGCTCCAGTTTCCTCCCACAGTCCAAAGATGTGCGGGTTGGGTGGATTGGCCTTGTTAAATTGCCCCGTAGTGTCAGGGGGACCAGGTAGGATAAATATGAGGGGTTATGGGAATAGGACCTGGGTGGGATTGTTGTCGGTGCTGACTCAATGGGCCAAATGGCCTCCTCCTGCACTGTAGGGATTCTATGATTCGAAGATGAGAGGTCACATGACACCAGGTTATAGTCCAAGAGGTTTATTTGAAATCACAAGCTTTTGGACCGCTGGTCCTTCATCAGGTGAAGTGGAGAGAGGCATGCAGGCACAAAATATATAGGTGGAGTGACAATAGCCTGGTACTCACAGGTAATCAACAGTGTCAACAGATAAGTACAGACAGTGTAGTGCAATGAAGGCCGGCTGAAAAGCAAGTCTTTACAGGTAATCGCGAATGCTAATAGATAAGTGCAAGCAGTTAAGTGTAATCAGTATGTATAAAGTATCGACAGGCTGTATAACAAGTGAAGGGATAACCTAAGAATTTAAAACAGAGAGTTAATTACAAATGATCAAAGGGTTAAAAAAGGGGGTGGCATGGATTTGTTGGGACAAAGGGCCTGTTTCCATGCTGTAAACCTCTCTGACTCTAAGATGGTGCTAAACACTATGCAAACTAATTCAGGCAGAGAGATCATCACACGTAATTAAGATGTGCATGGTATCAAAACAGGACAGTCAGGAAGATTTTTTTCCCCCACAGAACAGTATGGTGGGGGTACATGTAGCGCAATATGAACCCAAAATCCCGGTATCAGTTTCTGCTCGGCGATTCTGCGTTTTTGTGCGTCTCGAACGCCGTCTTGGAGAACCCTTGCATGTAGATCGGAGCTTACTCTTTGATTATTTGTGATTATCTTGCTGCCTTAAATTATCGGTTCTCAGGCTATCCCTTCACTTGTTATACAACCTGTCTGCCCTTTACATACTGATTATACTAAACTGCTTGCACTTATCTATTAACACTCATGCTTACCTGTGAAGACTTGTTATTCAACTGGCCTACACTGTCTGTACTTATACGTTAACACTGTTGATTACCTGTGAGTATTGAGTTATCGTCACTGCCTATATATTCTGTGGCTACGTGCCTCTCTCCACTTACCTGATGAAGGAGCAGCGTTCCAAAAGCTTGTGATTTCAAATAAACTGTTGGACTACAACCTGGTGTTGTGTGACCTCTCATCTTTACCTTATTACAGGCATTTTCTGACTTAACCTTAAGCAGCACCATCCACTTTACTAGATAGAAAGTCAGCTAGTGATTTGTAATTCAAAGTTTATCAGCAAACCTAACTGACTTGTGACTTTTGTTTAAATTTACTCTGATAGTCGATTTAAAACAGAAAATCTTGGAGACAGTTAAAACACATGTAGTGCAGTTATCTATACTTTCAATCCGGTATATTGTGTTACATTCCTTATTTTCAGTACTAAGTGAAAATCCAAGTTGGAAAATGGCTTTATTTGTTGCCCTTTTTTAATATTCTGTTCTGACTTTCCATTGACTATTTTAATATACAATAACAGTTTGCATTGGAGTATTTATACAGCACTTTGTTGACTTTTGATTAGCAGAACCCTCATTTCTTTGCTATTTTAAATAATAAATTTGAGTTTGTCAAATGCAAGTGGGATAATAAATGAGCAGGCAGTCATGCAACACCAGTAAAAGTGTGAATAATTACAAGGCTCTAACCAAATTGCTCATCAAGATGTAACCCTTGATTTAATTGCTGTTCTGCAATTTCCCCATTTGTTCCCCTTTTACTCCATCCTGCCTCCCAAGTCTAATTTTTATATATCAGAACTTCCTCTTTAAGAAAGCAGGTGTAGTGTTCCTGATAACTGGCAACTAGTACTACTTTGATTATATGTTTACTCTTTTATCTTCCTGATCTGAAGTGTTCCTTAACAGTTTGAAAAGCTGTCAATGGTTCTGAGCTGAAAGATGGAATGAAAGTGCCCAGGGTTTTGTATCTCGTTGAAAACAAAGGTGAATATGAGTAAGTATGTGCATGTTTTTATTTGGTTTTGCATTTTTGCTGTGATGTATTCAAGTTGATTTCGTAGTCACCTTAACTACCATCTCAAAGAAAATGCCAGTAATATCACCTCTTGATTAGATATAATGATCTAGATCAGGGTTTCCCAAACATTACCAGCTGTGGAACCCTTTTGACCTCCCAAGAGTACTGAAGGAACCCCTGAGAAACATCATTATTGTTTTGGAGAACCAAACCACGTAAAATGATTGTTTTCCCGCAATAGGTAGACAGTCTTCTATTTCTTATGTATTAATTTATTGTGATTAAAAGTTCTTTTGTTAAAAACGTATCATCATGGTCATATCTTTTTGTCATTTTTAACGGGAGGAGTATTGCTGCTCCTTTGTTTCAAGTAGAAAGAGTGCTGCTGGAATCCTGGGCTCCCACATGCTTTCTCTCACACACACACTCATCCTCTCCCTCTCGCTTGCACATTTATCTGCCCTCCCTCTCATGCACACTCATCCTCTCTCTTGCGCACACACAAGCATCCTCTCACTCACCTTTGCTCCAGTATCCGTGTGCACTCTGATCGATACAATTTAATTTTGTGCTGTTTCCATCTTGTCCAATTGGATTGGATTCTGGAGAAGCCAGCCTCTCATTGGATGAGCTGGAAACAAGATGAAACTCAAATTGTACTGATTTGCCTGGTTTGGTATGGAACAGCTGTGAGGCTCCCACAGAACATAGTTTGGGAACCTCTGATCTAGAGGCATGTGAACAGATGTGAGATTAAAGTAGTCTTTGGTAAACTTGTGTGATCCAGGGGTTAGAAATTTAGATTTAAATTCTTTGCCACAAAAGGTTCCTGTGTAAGAAATTAAATTGGCCATTACTTATACTTGTACAAACTGGTTTCTTCACCATTATGTTAATGAGGAATAAGTTAATTTTGGTTTCTGCCAAGTATAGTAAGAATATCGATGAGAGTTTCTGTAAGTTTGTAGATTTGCCCATCTTGCATCCCATTATTTATTACTTTGGATTTTCTTTCCCTAAGAAATGGTGGGATGGCCTAGATTGCATATTTTTATTTTGACTGCCATCGACTTTAAAAACCCATAGTCAACATCAAATGATTCTAAGATAATTAAAGGATAGATCATAAATTTGTTCTGTTCGTCCACCCCCACCATCGCAATAATATGGTTAAACTCAATTATTTTGGACATTGACTGCAACCTGGTGGAACACCAAAAATATTTCTAGTTCCTGCTTGGCCCCTTGAACCACTGTAGTCCATGTGGCGTCCACAGCATCCACAATGGCACGGTAGCACAGTAGTTAGCACTGCTGCTTCACAGCTCCAGGGACCTGGGTTCGATTCCCGGCTTGGGTCACTGTCTGTATGGAGTTTGCACATTCTTCCTGTCTGCGTGGGTTTCCTCCGGGTGCTCCGGTTTCCTCCCACAGTCCAAAGATGTGCGGGTTAGGTTAATTGGCCATGCTAAATTGCCCCTTAGTGTTCCGGGATGAGTAGGTTAGAGGGATTAGCGGGTAAATATGTAGGGATATGGGGATAGGGCCTGGGTGGGATCGTGGTCGGTGCAGACTCGATGGGCCGAATGGCCTCTTTCTGCACTGTAGGGTTTCTATGATTTCTATGAATGCTGTTAAGGAGAGAGTTTCACGATTTTGACCCAATGACAGTGAAGGAATGGCCATATGGTTCCAAATCAGGATGGTGAGTAGCTTAGAGGGGAACTTGGAGATAATGGTGTTGATTATGGGTTTGGAAGGTGCTGTTGGAAGGAGCTTTGGTTTGTTGCTGCAGTGCATCTTGTAGATGGTACACACTGCTGCCACTGTGCATCAGTGATGGAGGGAATAGATGTTGAAGGTGGTGGATGAGGTGCCATTCAAGCAGGTTGCTTTGTTGTGGGTGGTGTCAAGCTTCTTGGGTGTTATTGGAGCTGCACTCATCCAGGCAAGTGGAGAATATTCTGTCACACTCCCGACTCGAGCCTTTTAGATTGTGGACAGGCTTTGGGAAGTCAGGAGGTGACTTCTCAGCAGAATTCCTAACCTCTGACCTGTATTTATAATGGTTAGTTCAGTTTCTGTTTATTGGTAACCTCAAGATGTTGATAGTGAGGGATTCAGCAATCATAATGCTGTTAAACAAGGTTAGATTTTCTCTTGTTGTAGATGGTCATTGCCTGATACTTGCAGATGTTACTTGCCAAGCATGAATATTGTCCAGGTCTTGCTACATATGGGCACGGGCTGCTTCAGAATCTTAAGGAGTCACGAATGATGCTGAACGTTGGGCAATCATCAGCAAGCATCCCCTCTTCTGACCTGGTGACATAGGGAAGGTCATTGAAGCAGGTGGAGATTGTTGGATTTAGGACATTACCCTGAGAAGCTCCTGCAGTGATGCTTGCTAGGATAGATGCAGCAAGATTATTTTTGCTGACTGGATAGTCCAAAAGCTGGTGACATTATGTCAGAACAACGGGGCCGACGATTTGGGGTTGAGATGATGAAAAATTTCTTCATTCAGAGGGTTGATGATCTGTGGAATTCTCTACCACAGAGGGCTGTGGAAGCTTGTTTGATGGATGCGGTAAGAGCTGAAATCAACAGATTTTTGTGCACTAAACGAATTGAGGGATATGGGGATAGGGCTGGAAAGTGGAGTTGATATAATAACAGGCTTGTCCAACTTTTTTGTGCAAGGGGCCACGTTTCAATTTTATCTCACTCAAGGGGCTGATGAGCAAATTTTGGCAAGGTAAGGTTGGCATACTATTAAACATGAATTTCAACAGAATGTTCAGATATGAAGAAAAGAGACAACTTGCTGACCAAGAATAAAGCAATGTCAAAGTAATTAAATACCACCTTCCTGTCAGCCAATCTGCTTTTACACCCAGGCCCAGCATCCACTCTTTCTACTGCCTCCCTGCCTTGCAGCCACTCTTTCTCGCTCTTGTGTGCTTTCTCTCTCTTCTCCCCCTCTTGATAACTTCCCTCTCTCCCCAGCAGACTCACTGGTGTCACTGTTTATGTTTCATGTTGAAGAAAGTACACTTGCTCGTTGCCCCTCCAATCGGAGACTGTTTCTTTCCCACGTTTGCCTAATGAGTCTATAAGAAGCAAACATGGAAGAGAAACAGCTTGTGATTGGAGGAGAAGGTCCTTGCAGAATCTTCTATTTCACTTCCTGGCATTTTAAACACTGTGTCTGCAGGCCAGGATAAAGAGGCTAGGTGGGCTTCATCCTCCTGCAGTCCATGGGTCAAACAAGCCTGATGTATAAATTTAGCCACACACAATGGTAGATGAAACTCGAGGAACAATATGGCCTACTCCAGTTCTTCTTTATAATTTAACTGGTTTTCTGCCTTCTGAGGTATATAGATCTGGACATTGCCACTTCATTAGTTCCTTTGCCCTTAGGTAGGTTCTTATTCTTGATGATAAGCTCTGTAGAGACAAGTCCTCTCCATCCCACCCCCAATCCACCCACCACCACCAGCTGCAACCTTCAGATTACATTTTGACAAATATTTACTTTCCTGCACACTTAGTCTCTGCCTAATGTGTTGTAACTTGATAAATGAATGCAGCTTCTGCTTTTCTCAGTGGCTGTTTTTTTTAAGATGCAGAAATGTTCCTAATTGCTATAGGCACTTACAGTTGTTGATGATAGCAGAAATTCTCTGCTGCCAGTTTTTCTTTTACCTTAGCATATGATAATTTGTTTTGGAATATTTCAAGTTAATCAACTAAGATCTTTGTAGGCTTGGTGAAAGAAAAGATGATCTGTTTGTTTTATCTGATGTATCTCGTTAGTTGTGAGACTTGTTAATTGGAAAATGATTGATTCAAGTTATTCTCAATTATAGTTTTGTTAGAATAGAAACTTGTATTTGATTTAACTCTAAGCAAGCTTTGTGGTACCAAGGTATGTTTCACCTTCGGTTTTGGACAATGTTTATATCTATTAATATGTGACTATTTACCTAGAAACAGAAATCTGATGTCTCTTCCTGGCCTGACCTATGTGTAACTCGAGCCCAACACCAAAGTAGTTGACACTGAAGTCTCAAGTGGTCTGGTTAGTTACTCAGTTGTATGCAACCAGCTTATCAATAAAGTGGCTAACCATTAGCAGCATAGCAGCTGGGGATAACGATAAATGTTAGCCATGTTAGTGGCACTCTAACCCAAGATGGAATTTAAAGGCACCTTGTGGTGAACTAATGACTTGGCTATGTCCTTTCGTTGTTATTGAAAGTGGAAAAAAAACATTCATGTAAAGCCTATCGGCCTGTGTGATGATCTCCCATGTTGGATCCTGTCTATATTTGTCTCGATCCAAATTAGTTACTGTTTATCTTTCAAATGCAGACTATTGGAATTATTTGTGACTATCTTTCCATGTCAGATCCTGTCTATATTTGTCTCGAGCCAAAACTAGTTAATTGTTAATCTTTCAAATGCAGACTATTGGAATTATTTAAGGGTTAATATTGGGACATTATTTGTATTCTGTGGAGCCAGAAAGCCACTTTGATAGACCGACTGCATCAGACTCTTGAGGTATGTGGCGAATGCAGACAATGAGAAAGATAAGATTGCTTACTATATAATTTATGAAAACATGCTTTACTTTCTGAATTACATCAACAGCAGCTTGGCTATATAGCATTTTTCTTGCAACAAAATGTTCCAAAACTCTCCAGAGTTTGTGTGGATACTGCAGGGTTGTAGGGGAGGTGACCAATTGGAGAATTAAGTTTTGAGGAATTTGGGAGGAGGGAAGGAAGGTATTAAAAATGAGGGCCAAAGGAAAAATTTTGGAATGCAGAGTTGTCACAACTGAAGGCTTCTGAGACAGCAGAAAAAAACTGACAGCAAATTAGACTTGAAAGTGTGCTCGGCATACACGTGGGGTGGGAAAACATGATGAAATTATTTCAAGATCCATATTTAACGATTCTTTCTCATTTGACATGAATCGTATGCAGCCATTAATATATTTATTCTGACGTATTGGCAGGTTAGGTACATGAGAACATTAGGTTAGGTGATGTCAAATTTGTACCTCAACCCCATTTACTTATTTATTTTGCATCCCTTGATTCGTTTACCCAACAAAAACTTGCAAATTACAATCTTCAAATTTTCAATTTGCAAAGAGAACAAAGAAAATTACAACACAGGAACAGGCCCTTCGGCCCTCCAAGCCTGCACTGACCATGCTGCCCGACTGAACTAAAACCCCCTACCCTTCCGGGGATCATATCCCTCTATTCCCATCTTATTCATGTATTTGTCCAGGCGCCCCTTAAAAGTCACTTTCGTATCTACTTCCACTACCTCCCCTGGCAGCGAGTTCCAGGCACCCACCACCCTCTGTAAAAATACTTGCCTCATACATCTCCTTTAAACCTTGCCCCTCACACCTTAAACTTATACCCCCTAGTAATTGACTCTTTCACCCTGGGAAAAAGCTTCTGACTATCCACTCGGTCCATGCCCCTTATAATTTTGTAGACTTCTATCAGGTCGCCCCTCAACCTCCGTCGTTCCAGTGAGAACAAACCAAGTTTCTCCAACCTCTCCTCATAGCTAATGCCCTCCATACCAGATAACATCTTGGTAAATCTTTTCTATACCCTCTCCAAAGCCTCCACATCCTTCTGGTAGGCTCGGTTGCATATCCTTTTTGGAGAGAAGGTTCCAGATTCTAATATGGTCTCCGTCCTGGATTCTCCTACTTGAACAAATATTTATTCTGAATATCAAGTCACCTTATCATTTGTATCAATGGTGACTACAACCGCTAGATTGTCATCGAACCCTACCAAGTTCCCTAATGTTCTTTAGAAAAGGAACTCTCTCACCCTTGCTTATTCCAGCTATAAGTGACTTCAGACCTACAGCAATGTGGTTGATTCTTAACAGCCCTTTGAAGTGGCTTAACAAATTAGCCACTCAGTTACATCAAACTGTTACAAAGCAAGAATAAAACTGGACAGCCTACTCAGCAGAACTTGGGTTTTGGATATGATAAAGGCATGCCCGTTCTAGTCAAGCCTGACAACATTTCTCAATAACCTCTGCGGACTTGAGCAAAACTTGGGATTAGACCAACAGCCTGACATTGTCATACAGTGTCAGAACTTTTGGCATGTGCTGGCCCACCAGCATGTTTTCCCAAATATGCTTTGGCTACAAATAAGGCAAATTCAATCAGTCAGTTGCACCTCATCAGGCTACCTCAAAGATGGAAGGTGTCATAGACAGCACTAAGTGCGTATTCCCCAATAACCTATTCAGAAGTGCTTGGTTTGGGTTCTGCCAAACCTCATTACAGCATTGGCTCAACAATGGAAAAAGAGCTGAATTTCAGAAGTGAGATGAGTGACTGCATTTGATGTCAATGCAAATCAGTGGAGCATCAAGGAGCCCATGTAAAGCTGAATTCAATGGGATTTGGAGGGGGGGTGGGTGGATGGGGAACTATGCACTGACTGACATAAAGGAATACGGCTGTGGTTGTTGGAGGACAATTTTTTCTACATCCGGTTTTGGTGCCGCATCACTTTCTCCTTATCGTTTTGTTGCTTTTTACAAGTCTCTGAATCTGCTTGCATATTTGTAAGTGATTTTTTAACTTATCTCGTGGAGAGCTCAACCCCCCAGTTGAATTAATTTTACTGTATTGACTTGAAGTTCTTAGCACTTTGAAAGTGTAGATCATATCACTCTTAAATGTTGAATAAAGGAACAACAACCTGTTGTGAGGGAACCTGTGTTAGATTTAAGTTGTACTTTTTGAGGTATATTTTCACCAAAGCAGGAACTGAACAGAAAGGGAAACAGAACAGTAAACAGAGAAAAGAACTTCTAAGGAAACAAAAGCAGCAGGGGCAGTTGGAGCGGCAGTTGATGCACTTAGGAGCATGAAGGTGGCGGAAAGCATCATAGACAGGAGCTTTAGAGACTTGGTCACACCCAAGGTGCAGGCAGATAGATGGGTGACCACTAGAAGGAGCAGGCAGTCAGTGCAGGAATCCCTTGTGGTTGTCCCCCTCTCTATCAAGTATACCGTTTTGGATACTGTTGGGGGGATGGCCGATCAGGAGATAGCAGCAGCCAAAGCAGTGGCACCATTGCTGGCTCTGTTGTTAAGCAGGGAGGGACAAAGAGCACTAGAGCAATAGTTATAGGGAACTCTATAGTTAGGGATGCAGATAGGCGCTTCTGTGGACGTGAAAGAGACTCCAGGATGATATGTTACCTCCCTGGTGCCAGGGTCCAGGATGTCTCTGAATGGGCAGAAAGCATTCTGAAGGGAGAGGGTGGTACATATTGGTACTGACGACCTAGATGGGAAGAATGATGAGGTCCTACAACAGCAGTTTAGGGACTTGGGTAGAAAGTTAAAAAGCAGAACCTCCAGGGTTTTAATCTCAGGATTGCTCCCTGTGCCACGTGCCAGTGAGGCTAGGAACAGGAAGATAATGCAGCTCAACGCATGGCTATACAGCTGGTGTAGGAGGGAGAGTTTCCGATATCTAGACCATTGGAGTGTATTTCGGGGCAGGTGGGACCTGTACAAGAAGGACAGGTTGCATCTAAACTGGAAGGGCATAAATATTCTGGCCGGGAGGTTTGCTAGTGTCACACGGGAGGATTTAAACTAGTTTGACAGGGGGATGGGAACCAAAGCAAAGGGGAATTAACTGAAGGGGAACCAGAGAGTAGGGCCAGTAAGACTCAGAGAAAGAGCAGGCAGGGTGTGGTTGCTAGTCAAAGAGGGTCTGGTGGACTGAAATGCATTTGTTTCAATGCAAGAAGTGTAACAGGTAAGATAGATGAACTTAGAGCTTGGATTAGTACTTGAAACTATGATGATGTTGCTATTACAGCGGCTTGGTTAAGAGAAGGGCAGGATTGGCAGCTTAACATTCCAGGATATAGATGTTTCAGGCAGAATAGAGGGGGATGTAAAAGGGGTGGGAGAGTTGCACTACTGATTAAGGAGAATATCACAGCTGTACTGCGGGAGGCTCATACAACAAGGCAATATGGGTAGAGCTCAGGAATAGGAAGGGTGTAGTCACAATGTTGGGGGTTTACTATAGGCCGCCCAACAGCCAGCGAGAGATAGAGGAACAGATATGCAGGCAGATTTTGGCAAGGTGTAAAAGTAACAGGGTTGTTGTGGGAGATTTTAACTTCCCCTATATTGATTGTGACTCACTTAGTGCTAGGGGCATGGATGGGACAGAGTTTGTAAGAAGCATCCAGGAGGGCTCCTTGAAACAGTATGTAGATAGTCCAATAGGGAAGGGGCCGTATTGGACCTGGCATTGGGGAATGAGCCCAGCCAGGTGGTAAATGTTTCAGTAGGGTAGCAGACCGGGAACAGTGACCACAATTCAGTAAGCTTTAAGGTACTGATGGATAAAGATAAGTGTAGTCCTCAAGTGAAGGTGCTAAATTGGGGTAAGGCTAATTACAACAATATTAGGCAGGAACTGAAGAATGTAGATTAGGGGCAGATGTTTGAGGGCAAATCAACTTCTGGGCATGTGGGAGGCTTCCAAGTGTAAGCTGATAGGGATTCAGGACCGGCACATTCCTGTAAGGATGAAGGATAAGTATGGCAAGTTTTGGGAACCTTGGATAACGAGAGATATTGTGAGATGAGTCAAAGAAAAAAAGGAAGCATTTGTGCAGGCTAGGAGGCTGGGAACACACGAAGTAAGTTTAGAATGCAAGGAAAGTAGAAAGAAACTTGAGTAAGCAGGGCTAAAAGGGGTCACAAAAAAAATTGGCCAGCAGTATTGAGGAAAATCCCGCAGCATTCTTTACGTATATAAAGAGCAAGAGGGTAGCCAGGGAGAGGGTTGGCCCACTCAAGGACAGGGGAGGGAATCTATGCGTGGAGCCAGAGGAAATGGGCGAGATATTTGATAAGTACTTTGTGTCAGTATTCACCAAAGAGAAGGACTTGGTTGATGAGGAGTCTGGGAAAGGGCATGTAGATAGCTTGAGTCATGTTGAGATCAAAAAGGAGGAGGCACTGGGGTTCTCGAGAAACATTAAGGTAGACAAGTCCCCAGGGCCTGATGGGATATACCCCAGAATACTGAGAGAGACAAGGGAGGAAATTGCTGGGGCCTTGGAGAAATCTTTGTATTCTCACTGGCTACAGGGGAAGTCCCAGAGGATTAGAGAATAGGCAATGTTGTTCCTTTGTTTAAGAAGGGTAGCAAGAATAATCCAAGTAATTACAGGCCGCTTTATCCTCCCACCACAACAAGAGACTTTTTGTACATTTTGATCGAGATAGTTGACATATTTTTAAAATATGTATTTAGAAGACAAGCTAAATGAACAATGTAAATTGGCACCAATTTACCTCATTTACTCAGTGTTTACTTACAGCTACGCAGTTGTTCTGGAATGTACTGCATATTTGTTGTTTACAATAAAGAAAACTTAGAGGGAACATTGATCAGTGCATACTTGGAGAATTGATGCCTTTGTAGAGACATTGGTAATTGATTGCTATTTGGTTAATTCTAGTTTTGAGGGCTGACATACTTAGTTATGCAAGATATTTCCCAATTAAAATTGATCTTGCGACATTTTTTTTTTACAGAAATGTACTGGAATTGGTTAAATTGACGTACGTGATATTGCAATTATTTGCTTACCAAGACAATAAAGGAACTTGAAGTTTGTAAACATTTAAAAATCCTTTGTAATTTTGTAATTTATTTTTTGTATATGGATTCTGGGATAACTGGAAGCTTAAAACAATGGTGAGAAGTAAGAAATTACCTCATAATTTCTACATTGTAGTTTAGTGGTGCATTGCCCCATATTTTATACTCTAGAGTTAGCAGTTTCCTCTCTGAAAACATCGATGTTTGTAGGTTTGATACTAATGCAATGCATGTAGTAATATTGACATATTCGCATCTTTTTACCAGTGCTTAATGCATTCCTGACCTTGTAAATTTTAGTGCCTCATGTTTATTTTATTAACATATTAAAATGGTTTCCTCAAAATATCGACAAGTATTTAGCATTCTCCATTTGAAACACTTCCACCAATTTCAAACATTAGAACCATAGAACCATAGAAAATTACAGCTCAGAAACAGGCCTTTTGGCCCTTCTTGTCTGTGCCGAACCATTTTATGCCTAGTCCCACTGACCTGCACTTGGACCATATCCCTCCACACCCCTCTCATCCATGAACCCGTCCAAGTTTTTCTTAAATGTTAAAAGTGACCCCGCATTTACCACTTTATCCAGCAGCTCATTCCACACTCCCACCACTCTCTGCGTGAAGAAGCCCCCCCTAATATTCCCTTTAAACTTTTCTCCTTTCACCCTTAACCCATGCCCTCTGGTTTTTTTCTCCCCTAGCCTCAGCGGAAAAAGCCTGCTTGCATTCACTCTATCTATACCCATCAAAATCTTATACACCTCTATCAAATCTCCCCTCAATCTTCTACGCTCCAGGGAATAAAGTCCCAACCTATTCAATCTCTCTCTGTAACTCAGCTTCTCAAGTCCCGGCAACATCCTTGTGAACCTTCTCTGCACTCTTTCAATCTTATTTACATCCTTCCTGTAACTAGGTGACCAAAACTGTACACAATACTCCAAATTCGGCCTCACCAATGCCTTATATAACCTTACCATAACACTCCAACTTTTATACTCGATACTCCGATTTATAAAGGCCAATGTACCAAAGGCACTCTTTACGACCCTATCCACCTGTGACGTCACTTTTAGGGAATTCTGTACCTGTATTCCCAGATCCCTCTGTTCAACTGCACTCTTCAGAGTCCTGCCATTTACCCTGTACGTTCTACTTTGATTTGTCCTTCCAAAGTGCAATATCTCACACTTGTCTGCGTTAAATTCCATTTGCCATTTTTCAGCCCATTTTTCTAGTTGGTCCAAATCCCTCTGCAAGCTTTGAAAACCTTCCTCACTGTCCACTACACCTCCAATCTTTGTATCATCAGCAAACTTGCTGATCCAATTGACCACATCATCATCCAGATCATTGATATAGATGACAAACAACAATGGATCCAACACCGATCCCTGCGGCACACCACTAGTCACAGGCCTCCACTCAGAGAAGCAATCCTCCACAACCACTCTCTGGCTTATTCCATTGAGCCAGTGTCTTATCCAATTTACTACCTCCCCATGTATACCTAGCGACTGAACCTTCCTAACTAACCTCCCATGAGGGACCTTGTCAAAGGCCTTGCTGAAATCCAGGTAGACATTGTTTTGTGTGTATTGCCAAAATACATTGACTGGAATTTTCCCAAATATCAGCAAAGGCTGATAGCGGGCAGGAAAATCGGCATTGAAGTGGCCAGCATATTGTTTGTCATATTGTTTGGGACATAATGCAAAAATACTTAGAGGTGGGTCCCACGACATCACGCTGGTGGGGCATGCAATGATTGAGGCCACCCTATCAGCAACTTCGTTTTTTTGAAGATTGATGTGCCATTGTTAAAGGCCACTCCAGTGCACAAAGTTCACTTAGACCGCCCCCCCCCCCCCCCCCCACATGAAAAGATGCACTCACCTGAGCTCCTCTGAGAAGCCTCATCGCCAGGTGTAGGCCGTGGGAGACCAGTCATGATTCATGCTTATCTGCCCTCACACCAACATGAATGGACCTTCTTGAGCGGGTGGGGTGCGAGGGGGGTAGTGTTATCCAAGCTTAAGAGGTCTAATAATATGTAATTGTATGGTAATGATATTGTGTCAGGAATCCAGTTACATCACTGGTAGGGTGGCGGGGACAATTGCATCATACTTTAACATTGGTGTGAAATGCAATTTGGGCATCACACGAGATATTTCGCTCTTGTCACCAACCCTCCCAATTAACATGGGACTGGAGATTTCCCTCCAAAGCTACTATGATGAAAAAAAAACATTGCAAAGAATAAATATTCCTGTTTTCTAATCAACTGTAGATTTCTTTGCAACTTATACAGTGATTTATGTCACAATTGTTATGTACTACAGCAGCATTACTCATTAGCTGCATACAATGATGTTTTCTGCCGGCCATGATGTTCCTGGAGGTGGCAAGAGAGTGACAACAGAATAAAACCGTTTCACAGCGGATTCACCACTGGGGCTGAAGTTCGGAGGAATGGAAGTGTCCTCGCTCTGTTGACCTGGAGTCTTTGAAATTTTAGAAAGTCCCAGTCCTGCTCTTGATAGTGCTGTGCTACGACACTAAAATGCACTCCGCTTGGTATTAAATAGACAGAGTAGTTCATTCAGAGTACTAGAAAAATGCAATGCTAAATGAATTTCGGGCTGAAGAAGTGAAATAATTATTCTACTAATTGAAGAATATTGATGCTGGGTGGCTGAAACTGAAAGTGATATATTTCCCAACACCAACACACTCCCCTCATGAGCAAAGATTAACAAACAAAAAACCT
Organism: Mustelus asterias; assembly: GCF_964213995.1. Lineage (NCBI taxonomy): Eukaryota > Metazoa > Chordata > Chondrichthyes > Carcharhiniformes > Triakidae > Mustelus > Mustelus asterias. Next base: position 105,070,120 of record NC_135804.1, on the reverse strand, counting down.
GGCAATGGAAACGGTCATAAGTACAGTGCAGTAAGTTTCAGTTTAGGGTTCACCTGATACTTTATTGTACAAGCTTTGTTTTTATATTTAAGATGTCTTTCAAAAATAAACATTGCTGGGTTGCTGTAATTGTCCATTAATAGAGCACCTAGATATGAGCGTTCACAGCTTTTGTAAATGGGCGATGCAATGGAAATTTCGAATGCTGTAGTTGCATTAAAAACTGGCTGTCATTGTTTCTGTCTAGTGCTATTTTTAAAAAATAAAAGCAGACATGTTATTGGATGTTATGGTTAGTTTATGCCTTTTGTAAGTTTTAAGACTGGCAAATTGAAGTAGACAATAACTGTAGTCTGCTGCATTGTACAGTTACGGGTTTTTTTTGCAGAAATTCGTTCAGACCAGGAAGTGATAACTATTTCTGGTAGATCTTGAGCCCAAAATCATACCTGCTGTGGAGTAACTAGGTTTGTTATCTGACCCTGTTTGTTCACAAAGGCTTTATTTTCCAACCTTAACTGGTGAATGTAGACATTCACTCTGCTTTTATGATCACTATTGGCTTAATGCCAATTTTTGTTACAATGTCTCTGTTTACACAATTAATTTTCTATTTGTTTTTTACATAAAGATTTTTTTCTTATGACTGGCTTGAGCTGCTATGTAAGATTTACAATATTTTCACCAAATGAATATAAAATACTGTAGTGACAGTAAAAATGCAGTATTGCATTTGGAGATGATTTTGTCCAAATACTGCATCTGCTTTTATTACAACAGTGTTTTATATGCAATGGTCGGAATGTTGGATCGTTCCCCTTAACTTCCTGGTTGTCATCCTACCTGAACCATTTCACACTTTTATAAATGTTTCTTTTTGACCTATGGATTGCAAACAAACAGGAAACACTCATTTTTTTAAAAGAAATGAGTAATGCTTGACTCATCACTAAAATTCTTCACTTCAGTAGAAATATTTGAGGAGATCTCATGGAAATATAAGATAATAGGAAAGGCATTATAGCATAACAGAGATAAAGAGAAATTGTAACACAGAGCAGGACAAGCTGCTGGAAGAGGGAGGGGAGCAGGGAGAAGGGCTCACAGCAGGCAGCCTTACCCTTCAAAGGTATTCAGGAAGCCATTCAATGAGGAACGTTGTGTTAGATATCTCTACTTCACTGTGAATATCCTCACTGAAACCTGCCACTTGCAGCAACCACAACTATAATCTCAGCAAGGTGAGGACACAATTGTTGACCACTTCACAGTAACTGTGAAGGGTGGCTATGAAATTATACGCATTGAACCCAATCTAGGTCTGAGTAAGGGATGTTTATAACATCTCCTAATGCATTGCTACCACTGTGGCTGTAACATGACTGGTGGAAGCTTTGAACGGGGAGACAACAAGTTAACCTTTCAGGATGCCCCCAAGTAGCGCTGGCCCGAGAAAGCCAGGATTTGGATTGCACCATCTCACCATGGGTGGCTGGTTTGGTTGGCTGACGAGCAACAGCAAGTCCACTGGCAGAGTGGCAAGTGTGAGAGGAAGAATGCTTTCATTCTGACAGAGGACATCAGGTTCACACTCCATAGTTCCATGGTCACTCTCCTTGGGCGGTGTATCAGCAATCCTAGTAATCTATTGGAGGATGTTACAACCAGAAGTTTCTTTGTGCATTGATATCTGCAGTCATAATGACAGGAGTCTGAGCTTGCATGACAGCAAGTTGATCACTTTAGTCTGAACTTCCACTGCACCCAAACATTGAGTGAATTCTACTTGTGCTGTAATGGGAGCTTTGACGTTGGCTATCATGCATTACATCATGGTTGGATTCACAAATATGGGAATGGAGTAGGTCACTACTTGCTGGAACAGGTGGACTGCAATCTCTGCGCAAGTCCCCACATTCCTTGAAATTGCAGGCAGGTTTTGTGGCAGACTTGTTAATATGTCAATTATTTCATTATGCATAATCATAAACTGTGTTCTGTAGTCTGCCCCATCAATGTGTTCATCTAAGTCCTGTGCAGCAGAATGTGAGAGAAATCTCACACTCCAGTGAGCTGGCAACTGTGCTCCCATAAGTGAGGGCATGCAGGCATGGTGTCTCACCACGTGTAAATCCCACCTCTGTCATCCTCCTAAATTACACCCAGGAACAGTCTGTGAGCTGTTTGCTTTGAGTGTGAAATTGAGTGACAGTGTTTCTTCTTCACTGTCTGATTGCTCTTCTACCTCTGCCTGACTAGGTGGCAGTTCTTGGATATCTGAAAGTTGAAAGGAACAATGTAGAATTGTAACCTGCACAGGAAGCAAAGCAAGAGATAAATGCTTACATCATCTGCTGCTTGTAAATCAGGAGAAGGAGATAGGAGCCGAGAAGACAAATTTGACATGAAAATGTCATCCATCTGTGATTTCAACCTTCTATGATAGCCTCTCCAATGATGTTGAGCACTGCCTCCTCCATGGTGCAAGGACATGTAGTTACACCTGTCACCACTGGCTATGTCTTGTTGCCTCCAGCTATGACCAGCTGCCTTACATTTCCCTCTCTATTGCATCAATTTGTGTGGTACAATGTGTTTGGATAATGTGGCAATCATTGTTGAATAGGTGGCATTGTACGTCTGCAAATTGGGATGTGGGTATGAGGCTTTCAACAGTTCTAAATGCTTGAGAGTGCAAAGAAGCTATAAATGTTGGGTGCGAGTCCTGATTGATAAGAGTGGGCAATTGGAGTGTGGTACATTGAGCAGTGTTTGAAGCTAGCTGTCCAGTTTGTAGCGCATGGCATTTGAAGAGATATTCACTATAAATGACCACTTGTGAAGACCATTGAATTTTTGCTGCATTCAGTGATATTTCATTGATATCTGTCCCACTGCCTTTACAAAGTTTGCCTGAAGACTGTCCTTGTCCCCTATACATAAATTGTATCGCTTTTACTCTAATTCCTCCTTATGATTTTCTTGACCGTTACTTTAAGTTTCGGGGGTTACTTTTTCATTTTCACGTGAGTTCAGGACTTTATTCTTCCGTAATTCATTAGTATTTTATCTCAAATTTGTATTCTAAATGCAATTCCCAATTTACAGAGCTAAGATAACGAAATGGAGATCGCAAGACTGTAAAGAGCACGAATGTAAATCTAATATAAGCAAAATACTGGATGCTGGAATCTGAAACAAAAACAGAGATTGCTGGAAAAATGCAGCAGGCCTGGCAGCATCTGTAGGGAGAGAAAACAGAGTTAACGTTTCAAGTCCATTTGACTCCTCTTCAGAACTGAAGAGAAGAAAAAGGTTGGAAGGATTGCAACAAGATGTAAATCTACTGTTTTCAAATTTTAAGATAAGGAACCGCATTCAATTTTGTAATCTAATCAAGAATTTCATTTATAAGTCAATTGAGCTTCACTGACCGTAGATGAGTGTTTCCTCGCTGTACAGGCTAAATAACATGCAATGCAGTTCTGCTTTATGACACCTCGTTAGAAATATCAGTTCAAAGTACTAAGTTACTGAAAAGAATTTAATAAAGCAGAACCACTTCTCTCCATTCCCCCACTGTGATGGGAGGGAAAGGAACACACAATCTAGACTGCTGCCTACCAATGCTGGCCTCTTCCCAGGTGCAAATGCACACCAGTTGAAGTCAGACCTGGATACAGTTGTAGGCGAATCTCCCAGAAACCCTTTGGCAGAGGAACAGACACAGGCTGGAGAGAACGTGGAACCCGTGGCAGCTCTTCCCTGATGAGCAATAATCCTGGTGATGGTACCTGCTCAGGCCAAAGCCAAGACCCAGAGTCATTATCCAGTTTTCCAATGGCCGCATCCACTGACTTCTGCACAGTGCACAAGGGTTACTGTGTCAAGGCCCAAGCCCCCATTTATCTGATCATCCAGATCCTTGAGCTGGCTGGCTCTGCAACCCAGGGTAAGAAGAAGACCAGCATCATCCCCTACTACCTCCAACTAGCTATCTGCGAGGAGCTTAACAAGCTGCTTGGATAGCCCGTGGTGAAGTTGTGCACAACATACAGCGCATGCTGCTGCTCTGAAAAAACAGGCACCCCAGCAAGGTTAAAGGACAAGATCAGGAATTAAAAGTGGGAGGGAGTGGACCTGTGATGGAGGAGCTGGAGCAGCGACATTGGAGAAACTGAACCTGTGATTGGAGGATCAGCACTTCAGAGATAATATCTCCTGAGTTTGCTGATCCTCCAATCCCTTTTTGATCTTTCTTGAACTTTGTGCCCCCATCATTGAGTTTTTGGGGTTCTCCATGAGGTTTCCAGAACGAATTTGTCTTCAACCCATCATAACTTTGCCTTCAGTTGCCTAGACTCAAAACTCTGCAGTTTCCTTCTTGCATTGTTTTGTCTTGCACACCTCCTTTTTATTTCTTGAAGCTCACCTTTTGGACCAAGCCTGTGGATGCTCATGAAGCAGGAACAGATCAGCGGGAATCCAGTAAATGTTAATGATTGAACTTTGTAGCAAATCCCAAAATTGCGAGAAGAGCGCAGATTAAAACAGCTAATGTGATGAAACTATTGCAGTACTCTGGGTTATCAGCTATTTTTGTATTAATTAAGCAAAAAGGCTGTATTACAGAGGGAGAGTGTTCATGGAAGAACATCTCTGGGAGCTCAGCAAAAAAGTTGCAGAAAATTATATGAGTATCAAGTTATCATTTTAGTTTACAAAGGGGTGTGGTTGGTGACGCAGGGCAACATCATCCTGGTCCAAGTACTTTATGCTGTTTCAAGTGTGTAGCTTCAAGGTAATAACTTGAAGTATAATCTTGAAATATTTAAAAGTTAAGCATTAAAATATTAGGAAGTTGGAAAAATGCAATATAAAGTGTCCTTTTGGACCACATGTTTTTGTGAGTTAACATGTATGAACTGTTGCAATGAATTTACTGTTATCACTTGCATCTTTTTCTTATCCCTCCCTAAAAATTTTGAATTACATGCTGTTGATCAAATAGGGCCATAGAATCTTCTACATCAATGAGCAGGCAGTTTGGGTTTTAACTGCAGGTTTTCATTGAAAGAAAGTAGATCCAATAATGCACTTTAGCACTGTATTTGATTGGCAGCCTGGATTAACAAAATGATGAAATTGCAGCACTTTTCACGAGCTTAATGACTCAAAGCGCTTCACAGACAATTACATTTTGAATTGCGTAACAAAGGAAAAAGTGCCAGTCAAATAATTTGTTTTATTGTGTTGTTTGAGAACAGTCCTGCACTTCTCACATAGTACTGCAGGATCTTTTGGATCCATCTGGGAGGGCAAATGGGGCTTCGATTTATCCAAAATCCAAAAGATTTGTCAGGACTGATGTTGTTGTTCTTCCTGTTATTAGATGCTGAAGTGGGACTTAAAACTTCTGTTTATTACTGAAATCAAAAGATAGTAAAATATCTTCTTTCTCAAAATATAAGTTGTTTTTCTTCCTTTTTTCATTCAGAATACTTTATGTTTGCTCTTGTACAGTGGGTTTGTGGTATTTGCAAGTAGATTTGTTTGTTTTTCTCCACATAAAACCTCCCTTCTCTTCTAAGTTTACATACCATAAGGAATTTTTTTTTTCCTTTCCTGTAATACATCAATCCTGAAGAAATTGTTGTAGCATTGCCAGGTAAAAATTTTCCACCACCACCTCTCAAAAGATCAGCATCAAAATATAGTTGTAGCATCCTAGGTGAGTGTCAGGGTGACACCCTGAAGTCCCTCAGCAGTGCAAAGAAACTCACCTCAAATAGTATTATTCTGCTGAATTGTTATTTTAATGATATTGAAAAATTAGAAAAAAATAGTTTTTCCACCCGTTCACATCTGATATTTTGTAAATTTTCTACCTGCTTGGGTATTGTAGTTGCACAGGAACAGCATGAAAACAACTCATGTTTCTTTTTTTTCTCTCTCCTCTCCTGTCTGCCTCCTATCCCCTCTTTCTGTCTTTCTCCACAGGATCTTGAACTTTCTGGTCCCTTCAATCTGGTGTCATGTGATATGGGTCTCCTGCTGTGCTTGGGGCACTGCAGTTCCAGTGTAGGAGGGTACAAACAAATTTCCTTGTTAAATTTCACTCCAGCCCATTCCCAGGTGAAATTTCCAATTTGGGCTCCTCACCGATAAGCCTGTCTTTCTGAGGGAGACTTCTTGCAAACATTCCTAACATTAATCAACCAATTTCATGGGTAAGGTGTAGTGTTTTTTTAAAACATTTTTTTGTGTAGTCACAAATGTTACTTTTAGTTCTGTATTCTCAATGTAGTGAAAGAGAAAAGCCGATAAGGAAAACCAGAATTTATTTGATTTTTGTCATATTTGCTTCTCAATGTCAACACTGAAAAATGTAACTGTTTGCTTATTTCTGCTTAATCATTCCTCATTAGCAATTACTAGCAGAATCAAATATCTTCAGATTTAATCTTTTGGGCATTTTGCTAAAAGCAGGCCTCACTTGAAAATTATCAGTGATTTTCATGCTGTAGACAGTTGACCCCCTGAAATGTAATGTTTTCAGATGGGATACATTTTAGTACAGATCAATTGCAATTTATAGCATGTAGATGTAGATTGAAAATAGTGAGAGTGTTAAAATTCTTAACAGTTCAAATATGTGTACTGTGATATAAAATTGCAAATTAGACGGCTACCAAAGGGGCATGCTTGGTGCCAAATGAGGGAACATCAATAGTGTTATTGTGGTTTTTAAATTTATACTTTCAAATTAATAACTGGAAGGATAGTTTTGAAGTGCAATCCATTTAAAAGTATAAGTATTACATAGAATCATAGAAACCCTACAGTGCAGAAGGAGGCCATTCGACCCATCGAGTCTGCACCGACCACAATCCCACCCAGGTCCTACCCCCACATATTTTACCCACTAATCCCTCTAACCTACGCATCCCAGGACTCTAAGGGGCAATTTTTTTTAACCTGGCCAATCAACCTAACCCGCACATCTTTGGACTGTATTACATTTGTATAATATACAAATGCTCTTTCTTGTACACTACATGCACAAAATATGCTTTGTCCTACAACATGCATGAACCGTTGCGTTGAATTTACTGCGATTTACACCTTATGAACCTTTTTTGAAAACTTTTGATGTCCTCCGCATTGGTACCTTTTAATTTTGTATTTTGCGAGGAGCATCTTTGGGATAGCTAATGTTCTTAAAATATTCCAGCAAGTCAGAATATTGTACTTAATTAAATTAATTCCATTTCAGAAAAGTAGCAGATTCCAGCCTATGCAACCTGAATTTGATCTGAAGTGGTCTAATGTTCTTGTGACTAATATGAAATTAGTAAAAAGTCTGTTTGTTTTATTATCTGCGCTTAGCCACCATCACAATTGCCTTTCGTGTGATTCCTTCAGCTCTAGAGATTATAAGGTATGGGGCTATTGTGCAAAAGTTAATTCAAAACCATTTATTTCTCGAGAGTTTCTAACCTATTTTGGTGTTGTATTCACTTTGGCCAGCTGGGCATATGTCAAATGCAGACAGCTGTATTTGTGCAAGTAGGAACTATTCTGATTTCCTTTGCCCTAGGAATTTGGGAGAGACTTGAGTCAAAGATAAAGTAGGGACGTGCCTGTGATTCATAGTCCATTTGATAAACAGCTCTGCAACTCAGAGATACTAGTTGGGGGTTTACATTTGACCAGCACACCAGACCTGCAATTGGCAGCACTGAGATAAGTCAGAAACTCTGATATTGAATAGCCTAGTTAGAAGAAAAGCAATCCAGTTGTAAAAGATGCTTTTATATTAAATGGAGAATGACCTTTTTTCGATAGGTGAGGAGAATAATTAAATCTGTAATAATTATAAATCTAGTTAGACCTTTCCTCCAGCTGTGCTCTAGCACCTTAATTTTGTATTTCCCAGTGTTTCAGCCCCTGCAGTGGTGCTCCAAGGAGCTCTACTTCACTGTTTCCCAAATTGTTGTATGTTTTTTCCAATGATCTATAGATAATAGGTGCCATCCTGTAAACAGTGGTACCATTCTGTATGCAAACCACAAACCAGAGAATTAAATGTAAAATCCAGACAGAAATCTCAGTTATTGATGAGCTATGTTATCAAAGGCGTTTTCTTCTGGGTGAAACATTTAAACCCTTCCGGAGGAAGTAAAGATTCAATGTTAGTACTGTATTTTTTTAAGAAAACTAGTGCCTCTGGGATTGAACAAGGCACACATACCATTTGAATTAATATATGCTTCAAAACCACCCTCTCCTTGGTTAATATACATAAATCAATAGCTGGCCCGTCACTCAAGTTCTTTTGAATAATTTGATGGTACTTATGACCAACTTTATTTTTAAAGCTGTTGGTTGTCTGTGCAGAGTCTGCACGATCTCCCTGTGTCTGCATTGGGCACTCCAATTCTTCCCACAGTCCACAAGACGTGTTGGTTGGGTGCATTGGCCATGCTAAATCCTGCCTAAGTGTACCTGAAAAGGCACTGGAATGTGGCGACTGGAGGATTTTCACAGTAACTTCACTGCAGTGTTAATGTAAGACTACTTGTGGACACTAATAAATAAAAATAAACAAACGCTGAATTTGGAGCTCAAGATAATACCAAATGACTGATACAATACCAATTTGTTTTGTGATTTCAATATAGTGAGTGAAATTTTATTAATGTATAGTTACTGAAGAGCAAACAATGTCTGGACATCAAACAATTAAAATGCTAACAATATATAATTAAAATTGGGCCACTATTAGAAGCTGGCAGTGTTTTACGTCATCTGATGGTGCATTGTTCAAGGCCTGGGAGGAAAATATCTTGAGATGTTACATGTAAGGGGTAGAGTCAAAAGATACTTGTTAATATAATGCAAAATACTGCGGATGCTGGAAAAACAGAAAATGCTGGAAAACCGCAGCAGGTCAGACAGCATCTGTGGAGAGAGAATAGAGCCTTCGTCAGAACTGAGAGCAAAGAGAATCAGTGGAGATTATACTATGAGGGGTGAGGGAGGGGTGGAATGGGACAAAGGGAATGTAAATGAGGATACAGAAGGCTGAGAAGGGGTTTAAAAAGTGTCCAAGTGATCAGAATGCATGAATGGCAGAACAGAGGTGCAGATTGTTAAAGGGCTGTTGGGGGGAGGAGCGGGGTGAAATGGGCAAGAAGGAGAGCTGGAATGGAAAGTGGGAAATGGAGGTGAGAAAGGATGATGAAATGGATGAATAGGATGAAATAAAATAAATGGGATGAAGGTGGAGGAGAGTCTTCATGCTCTGAAGTTGTTGTACTCAATGTTCAGTCCAGAAGGCTGTAAAGTGCCCAATTGGAAGATGAGCTGCTGTTCCTCCAGTTTGTGTTGGGGTTCGCTAGAATATTGCAAAAGACCAAGGACAAATGTATGGACAGGAGAGCAGGGTGGTGTGTTGAAGTGGCAAGCGACAGGAAGGTCAGGGTCCTGTTGCGGATGGATCGAAAGTGTTCAGCAAAGCGATCACCCAGTCTACGTTTGGGCTCTCTGATGTAGAGTAGACTGCATTGGGAGCAGCGAATGCAATAGACCAGATTGAAGGAGGTGCGTGTGAAGCGCTGCTTAACCTGAAAGGGGTGTTTAGGACCTGGGACGGTGAGCAGGGAGGAGGTAAAGGAGCAGGTATTGCGCCTTCTACGATACTTGCTCATAATTTATTTAAGATTTGCATTTCAGTAGCTCCTAATCCAATTCATAGTGAGAATCTTAAAATGCTCCATAAAGTCATTGTTTGTCCCTCAAACCAAAGCTGTCATCTTCCAAGCTTCATGATTTGTGTTTCCTCGTGTGATTCAGCAAGCCAATCCTGGAGTCTCAGGGCTTTGGGCAGAGAGGACCAGCGCTGGGGGAGGGGCATTGGAGGCACACTCCCTCCTTCTGCTTACGTCACTTCTCCTTTTTAATGAGGCTTTCAGAGTGTCTTTGAAATGTTTTCACTGCCCTCCTTGAAATTGGGCACTATCTTAAATTGTGAAAAGTGGACCAGTGTTGGAAGCCGATTATTTGGCATCTGCATGGATATACTTTGAAATATAATATCTGTAATGGAGGCAAGCTGGCTTCTGGCCTGAGATATAGACAGTACTGTTGGAGTCTCAAATGATTTTCTGGCCGTGCCTCACACATTGGGTGTGATCACTGGAATCATTTGTGAATTACTGCACCTACGATTGTAGCTGCAAGTAAAACAGTTCTTTTTTAATAAAATGTTCCGCAGCAGCTGTTTGCTTCTGAGTAATACTATCAGCAGTGTGTGGGACAGTCGATACCTGGAACATTCATGACTGCAGCTTGTACACCTTTGAAGTCATTGGGAGTGCTCATTAATGTTATTGTTTCCAAGTTGGAAAATCTTGACATAAAATAATCTCAACCGAGCAGTCTGCCAGAAGACTGAGGAAACTTGCTTTAGTCAATGGCAGGTGATCTTTGCCATAAAGAAACTGGCACCATTTTTTTTTGTAACTGATAAACTGTCAAAATGTCTCTCTATGACTTTTTTGATATCATGACGAAAACAGCTGCAGTACGCAGGTACCTCTTGGCTGCCACCCACAGTACTAGGCCTGGTGTTTTTCCTGCATTTTATGACTAGATTGCTGAATTTTCTTTCATTCTCTGTGAAGAACTTGTGATGGGTTTCGAAATAAACATTTTTGTAGTGCAGGTAAGGTAAACCTTCTAGAACATGTTTTGGGGTACAACATAAGATATCTGGGCCGAATGGCCTGTTTCTGTGCCATATATATCCTATATATGTATGTAGTTTGCTACAAAAGTGAAAAACTGTGGACGCTGGAAATCTGAAATAAAAACAGATGTTAGAAATAATCAGCAGCTTTACCAGCATCCCTGCAGTGAGAACAGAGGGCGGAATTAAATGGTTTTGTAACTGGGCCCATCCACTGACTAGAGGACCAGTGCTGCGGCTATTCCCGGTTCCACCGCCCCCCCCATTCAAATTTGATGTTAATCGGGCACTAACTGGTTGGTGACAAGGTCTTTGGCATCTTAGAGCAAATGTCCTGTTTCCAAGAGCTGCTGACCAAAAGCTCTCCAGTGCCAGCAGCTGGGAGGGCCATCATCAGAGTTAGATGAAAGATGAGGCAGGATCACCAGGGCCAATCATGGAGGCCTTGTCTAGGAGGAGAGTTTAAAAAGGCAGGAGGGGCTCACAAGTGGGAGTGATTTCCCTCTTCTCCCTCCACAACCTCCAAGCCACAGGCATTCTCCGTCGGATTTAGATGCCAACATGGATGTGACCCTGCCACTGCTGGTTGAATACCAGTGGGTTGCCCTGCGGGCTAGGGGACAGTTGGGCCAGGATTCTCACTAAAAAGACTATGGGAGTGATTTTACCATCGGCGCGAAGTAAAGTCGGGCGTAAAGTGCTTAGCGCGATTGGTGCCAGTTTTCACAACTGGCGCCATTTTACGAGTGCCGCATTTCCAGCGTGGTCAGCCTTGCGCTGGAAATGGACAGGAGGCAGGTTAATATATGGAAATGTATTATAGTGCTGTTTTGCGTCTGTTTAGCGAGCCCGGCGCTCAATTGTCCAGACCCCCCTTTATGACCTCGCCGGGTAAGGTTCGCGCCAGTGAGGAATAGACATGCTCCCCATGAACGGGGAGCAGTCGACTTGGCCTCGCCGGTGGAACCGGAGGCCATTGAGGCCCCCCAGAGAGGCTGAGGGCAAGGTGGGGGTGCCCCTTGGGCAGTGTCAGACTGACAGTGCAACCCTGACACCAGGGCAGTGCTTGGGGTTGGGGCCAGTGGGGGGAGGGGTCCGGCTGCCACTCTGCACGGATCGGTGGAGGGGAGGGAGAGGGGGCCCGCTGCCACTCTGCAGGGATCAGTGGAGGGAAGGGAGGGCAAGGGGGCCCGCTGCCACTCTGCAGGGATCAGTGGGGGGAAGGCGGCAGGTCCACAATCGATGGGGGAAGGGGTGGTCCGCGATCTGTCTGGGTGGCGGGGGGAGTCGGTGGCGACTGCATCTTGGGCTGCGGGCCCTCACGAATGCGGGGGGGTCGGGGGGGGGTGGCTGCTTCAGACAACCTGCACTAGTAGGGGCTTGACAGCTCTCTCTTTTCTGTCAGACCCCTGCTACTGCTAATGCGCATGGGCAGCATCAGAAACCTGCACATGCACACTACCTACCTCTGCAGGGTTTTGGGTGTGTTAAGCCCCACCCACAGGCATCTGCAGTGAGCAACAGGTCTGCTGATATTTTTGCAGGCAGTGTGTGTGGGGGCGGGGGGGAGCCTGAAAACACACCCAGGAGATTTTCCCACCCATTTTTGGGACGTACCTAGTTTAATGAATCTCCGGCATTCTGCATCACAGAGTGCCTCAGAGAGATTAATGGTGATAAGGGGCCTCATCCCGCCCGAGAGGCCGGCGGCATAGTGCTGAGTGGGCCACTGCGCACGCACCAATCTGTCGGTGGGGAGATTGGCGCACGTGCATTAGCACCCCCCATTGCTGGCATCCAATTAATGGCCTACCAATGTTATCCCTGACACACGCACACACGCCCAATTTCTGGTGCGAAGCTGATTACGTCGGAATATAGGCCTTGGGAGACTTGCGACCCCGCGTCCGGACGATTGCAAGTCCTGCTACAGATCCTCAGCTGATGTCTCCTGGCCCACTGCAGTACTCGAGCAGTGCAGCAGGCTGGGAGAATCCTGGCCTTGACTCCTGGCTGGGAGAATGTCCTCAACCCATCCCACTCCAGACGTAATGATCAGAAGGCAATGCGGTCTCCTGCACCTTCCTGCCCATTATATGCATCCCATTTCCCAGCTCACTTCAGGGGAGCATTAAATTCCACCCGCATTTAAAGTTTCAGGTCTGTGAAGGAAAGGTCACAGACTGGAAAAATCAACCTTGTTTCAGATGCTGCTTGATCTATTAAATTCTTATATTTACAATTCTCACATTAGCACCTTGTTTTATGTTGGAACCTTAGACGCTTTTATTAACTTGTTGCAATTGTTATATCGTTAACTTATCAAAGGTCATTCTGTTTCTTCCAGATTATCCATATCTGCAACTTCAGAAGCTAATGTTGGAACCATCGCTGGTCAGACAGTGATCCCAATTAATAACCAGTTTCACATAATACAAGGTACATGGAACAACAGCTCTGACAAATTTTTAATCTGCAATGATGCCCAATTAAAAAGAAAATAGTGGAAAATGTGTTCTTAGAGTCATAGAGCTTTACAGCATGGAAACAGGCCCTTCAGCCCAACTTGTCCATGCCACGCAGTTTTTACCATTAAGCCAGTCCCAATTGCCCGCTTTTGGCACATATCTCTTTATATCCATCTTACCCATGTAACTGTCCAAACGATTTTTAAAAGAGAAAATTGTACCTGCCTCTACTACTATCTCTGGCAGCTTGTTCCAGACACTCATCACCTTCCGTGTGAAAAAATTGCCTCTCTGAACCCTTTTGGATCTCTCTCCTCTCACCTTATACCTATGCCCTCTAGTTTTAGACTCCCTATCTTTGGGAAAAGATATTGACTATCTAGTGGATGTATGCCCCTCATTATTTTATAGACCTCTAAGATCACCTCTAAGCCTCCTACGCTCCAGAGAAAAAAGTCCCAATCTAGCCTCGCCTCATAACTCAAACCATCAAGAGCCGGTAGCATCCTAGTAAATCTTTTCTGCACTCTTTCTAGCTTAATAATATCCTTTCTATAATAGGGTGACCAGAACTGTACACAGTATTTAAGTGTGGCCTTACCAATGTCTTGTGCAACTTCAACAAGACATCCCAACTCTTTATTCAATGTTCTGACTAATAAAACCAAGCATGCAGAATGCCTTCTTCACCACTCTGTCCACCTGTGACTCCACATTCAAGGAGCTATGAATATGTACACCTAGATTTCTTTGTTCTGTAACTCTCCCCAATGCCCTACCATTAACTGAGTAAGTCCTGCCCTGGTTCAATCAACCAAAACTCATCACCTCGCATTTATCTAAATTAAACTCCATCTGCCATTCATCAGCTCACTGGCCCAATTGATCAAGATCCTGCTGCAATCCTAGATAACCTTCTACACTGTCCACTATGCCACCAATCTTGGTGTCATCTGCAAACTTACTAACCATGCCTACTAAATTCTCATCCAAATCATTAACTTAAATGACAAATAACAGTGGACCCAGCACAGATCCCTGAGGCACACCACTGGTCAAAGGCCTCCTGTTTGAAAAACAACCCTCTACAGCCACCCTCTTTCGTCTGTCATCCAGCCAATTTTGTATCCATTTGGCCACCTCACCCTGGATTCCGTCAGATTTAACCTGATGCAACAACCTACCATGTGGTACCTTCTCAAAGGCCTTGCTAAAATCCATGTAGACAACATCAACTGCACTGCTCTCATCTACTTTCTTGGTTATCCCTTCAAAAAACTCAATCAAATTTGTGAGACATGATTTTCCACTCACAAAGTCATGCTGACTGCCCCTAATCAATCCTTGCGTCTCTAAATGCATGTAAATCCTGTCTCTCAAAATACCTTCTAACAACTTACCCACTATAGATGTGAGGCTCACCGGCCTGTAGTTCCCAGACTTTTCCCTGTAGCCCTTCTTAAACAAAGGCACAACATTTGCCACCCTCCAATCTTCAGGCATCTCACCTGTGACTATCGATGATTCAAATACCTTTGCTAGGGGACCCACAATTTCCTCCCTAGTTTCCCACAGTGTCCTGGGTTACACTTCATTGGGTCCCGGGGATTTATCTACTTGATGCGCTTTAAGACTTCCGTCGCACCTCCTTCTCTGTTATATGTACACTCCTCAAGACATCACTATTTATTTCCCCAAGTTCCCTAACATCCATGCCTTTCTCAACAGTGAATACTGATGAGAATATTCATTTAGGATCTCGCCCATCTTTTGTGGATCCACGCATAGATGATCTTGTTGATCCTTAGGAGGTCCTACTCTCTCCCTCATTATTCTTTTGCCCTTTATCTATTTGTCGAATTTCTTTGGATTCTCCTTTGCCTTATCTGCCAAAACAATCTCGTGTCCCCTTTTTGCCCTCTTGATTTCTCTCTTAACTCTGCTCCTACACCTTCTATACTCTTCAAGGGATCCACTTGATCCCAGCTGTCTATGCATGTCATGTGTCTCCTTCATCTTCTTGACTTTCTTAATTTTAATCCTACTCTGCCTTCTGTGATTATGTATTCTTGTTTTCCATTTAAACCAAGTTGAATAAATGTGAGTAAATTGATTTAATGATTTGAATTTGGTATTATGATGCAATGTAATATGACGTGGAGAAACAAGATGTGGGTTTTTGAGTCTGCAATTCTTGCATGGTCTCAGCTATATCGTTGAACAATTACTGAGCATAACCCAATGCCTCACTCAAAGTAAAAGGGAAGATAAATGTGGATCTTAAAGCCCCGATCTCAATCACGCATCAGCATCCAGTTAGGAGTGGTTCTAGCAGAGGCCTGAATGAAGATTGCCTGCCTGTATGTTGACGATTTTTGCATATTTGAAGCAATTTTTTCATCTTCTTGGCTAACATAGGTTTTTTGGGGGGAAAATAAGAACTAGGGCTGTGACCAGTAACAAGGATGTTTGGCAATGATTGTTTTCCTCCTTCTATTTATCTTGTGGATCCACATCTATCTGAAACTAATGTGACGAACCACTGCCCCCTTTCTGTGAACCAATGTTTTCACAAGTAAAGACCATCTTTGCTCAGTGGTAAAAATGAGAACTCAGTGTACATTACAGGAGACACATTCGCTACCATCTAGAAGGTCACGGGCAGATGATACCTGGGAACTTCACTATCCGGAGGTTCCCTCCAAGTCGCCATTTGTTCACAGTCGCCAGGTCAAAATTCTGGAATTCCCTCTCTAACAGCACTGTGGGTGCACCTACATCTCAGGGACTAGAGGTTCAAGAAGGCAGCTCACCACCACCTTCTTAAGGGCAACTAGGGATGGGCAATAAACGTTGGCTTAGCCAGCGTCTCCCACATCCCAATAAACAAATTTAAAAATGTATTGGTCATGGAGGCAACTTGCTGGACATCCTGATACCCATAGAAAGAAGCGATCTAGATACATGGGTTAAGGGCACAATGGGTAAGTAGATTGGGAGCAGAAGCAGAAATTATCTTGAAAATATGACAAAGCTACTTGCTTAGGTTATTAATGAGTACTTTCTCAAAAGCATACCAGCCTATTCCTCCAAATTTATCCAACTCTACCACTCTCCTTATCTACTCCTAAGGGGGATAAAAAATCTCCTCAATCTCTGAGATTCCCGGCTCTTACTCCTTTGTCCCACCAACCATAATACTACTATTCCTCAGCTTCTCTTTTTGACTCTTCCATGAAAGTTTTTGTTTCCACCAGATTATTCGACTTCTGCCACGTTGTTGTCACTGCTTCCTTAAGTCCAAGGTGGACAAACTTAAATCACATTTGACATATAGAAACGTAGTAACTAGAAGCAGGAGTAGGCTATTCGGCCCTTTGAGCCTGCTCCACCATTCATCATGATCATGTCTGATCATTAGATTCAATATCCTGATTCCTCCTCCCCCCCCCCCCCCCCCCCCCCCCCCCCCCCCCGTCATTGCTTTCTCTTCAAAGACTTGCATGTTCAAACTACACGTTCTGTCTTAAATCTAGCTGCTCTTTTGAACATGCTGTCCCCTCCCAGCTCTCCCAAAATGCTATTTTCAAATTCCTTCATAAGATCAAAGCAAAATGCTGCGAATGTTGGAATCTGAAACAAAAACAGAAAATGCTGGAAAATCTCAGCAGGTCTGACAACCTCTGTGGAGAGAGAACAGAGTTAATGTTTCAAGTCTGGATGTCCCTTCGTCAGAGCTAATGTTGCTCTGACAAAGGGTCATCCAGACTCGAGACAGTAACTCTGTTCTCTCAAATTCCTTCAGGCTGCCTTGGACATCTGACCAAAGTCAAGAATAACATGCATTGTGATGGGATTGGGCTGAATCATCCTTTCTTCCCTCAATGATATCTTCAGCGTTTCATGTAGTCAACTACCCAGACTTTCCTTTTGCCTTCCATATGCACCCATTTGAATTTATTTCTGCATGTTAAGTGGAAAAGTGAATCGTGTGGAGGACGGAGAAGATCTGCAGAGAGATTTGGACAGGCTGAGTGAGTGGGCGAGGATATGGCAAATGGAGTATAACGTTGAGAAATGCGAGGTTATACACTTTGGAGGAAATAATAACAAATGGGATTACTATCTCAATGGAAACAAATTAAAACATGCTACCGTGCAAAGGGACCTGGGGGTCCTTGTGCATGAGACGCAAAAGCCCAGTCTGCAGGTACAACAGGTGATCAAGAAGGCAAATGGGATGTTGGCCTATATTGCGAGGGGGATAGAATATAAAAGCAGGGATGTCTTGATGCACCTGTACAGGGCATTGGTGAGGCCGCAGCTGGAATACTGTGTGCAGTATTGGTCCCCTTATATGAGGAAGGATATATTGGCATTGGAGGGAGTGCAGAGAAGGTTCACCAGGTTGATACCGGAGATGAGGGGTTTGGATTATGAGGAGAGGCTGAGGAGATTGGGTTTGTACTCGTTGGAGTTTAGAAGGATGAGGGGGGATCTTATGGAGACTTATAAGATAATGCGGGGGCTGGATAGGGTGGAGGCGGAGAGATTCTTTCCACTTAGTAAGGAAGTTAAAACTAGAGGACACAGCCTCAAAATAAAGGGGGGTCGGTTTAAGACAGAGTTGAGGAGGAACTTCTTCTCCCAGAGGGTGGTGAATCTCTGGAATTCTCTGCCCACTGAGGTGGTGGAGGCTACCTCGCTGAATATGTTTAAAGCGCGGATGGATGGATTCCTGATCGGTAAGGGAATTAAGGGTTATGGGGATCAGGCGGGTAAGTGGTACTGATCCACGTCAGATCAGCCATGATCTTATTGAATGGCGGGGCAGGCTCGAGGGGCTAGATGGCCTACTCCTGCTCCTATTTCTTATGTTCTTATGTTCTTATGTTCAAACACAACCAGCATATATTCAGCAATGGCTTCTTTCCAAATCACAATATCCTCTCCAGAAGCTCCCCAATAATCTATTCTTGCCCCCTCTTTTTTTCTTGACCTTCACAATGTTCTTTCTCAATGCCACAGTTGTTCTTTTGTCATTGACATTATTCTCTCACTAAAGCCACTTGTTTAAGAAATGTAAAACCATGGTATCCTGTTCAACTCAGAGTTTCAAATCCGATGCCTTTCAATTCCAGGGCTGTTGATTTTGACCTGCATTCTTTGTTGTTGCCATTGAAACCCTTATGCACATTTTAGTTAACTTCACCTCAGTTTCTCTAATGTCCCCCATACATACTCCCACCCATACTCCCACCCCCATCACTATCCATAATTGACTCCAACACTTGAAAATATGGCTGCTCTTTTCCTGATAAGCCCACCTATCACCTCCATTCTTATTGACTTCTTCTCAGCATCTTGAGTTTGAATCTGGCTTTGTTTTCAAATCTCTTCATTGCCATTCCCTTCCCCTCCTATCCTTGATCATTCTTCCCCTCCCACATTCTTCAGTCCTACAACATTGATCCCACTCTCTGGAATTCTCTCCTTATACACATTCTTTAACATTCAGCACTATATGTTCTAATGATGAGGGAATTTTCAGCTATATCTCGTGCAATAAACTCAGGTACTTACCATAACTAAGAATATTTTGCATCCTTTCAGAGGCCGAGGAGGCACTTTTAATAGATGACCCTTTTACACGTGAGTACTTTTTAATAACTTTTATGAAATTTTAATGTAAAGGCAGAGCAGTGAAGCTTTTTTGCTTTCAGATAGTCTTCATTTTTTTAACAAGTATACTGAAAATAGAATTATTCGTCCTACAAGCACTGTACCAGTTTGATCAGTTTTAATTGATTCTGGGAGATATAATTTGTTTTTTTCGGTCTAGCTGTTACCAGAACAGTTTTCCCCCCCAGCTTCCCAACACCTGATTCCTTGTTCCTCTTGTGTATTAAGGCCCACGGGTTGCTCAGGCCTTTTGCTGCCACACCTGGTTTGGTCTCCTGAGCTCTCAGCATCCCATTTATTCTAATCCATCATCTGGAATTTTCTTTCTTGATTTTGGACTTTGAAGTGTAAATACATAAATTAGTGAAATAAGGGTGATCTATTATATGGCAGAGACAGTACTCCAACTCTCAATTTATCTAAATACTAAATGCTTGCCTAGGTGAAGGGGAGACGGCGTAGTGGACTGGTAATCTTAAGGCACTTGCTCTGGCCACATGTGTTCAAATCTCACCCCAGCAGCTGGTGGAATTTGAATTTGGTTAATAAATCTGGAATATAAATCTAGTCTCATTAACGGTGACCATGACAGCTATCATTAATTGTTATGAAAATGCATCTGGCCCACTCATGTCATTTAGAGAAGGAAATCTGCCATCCTTAGCTGGTCTGGCCTATATGTGATTCCAAACACACAACAATGTCCTTAGAAATGGCCAAGCAAGCTACTCGGTTTGAGGTTAGTTAGGGGTGGGCAACAAATGCTGGTCAGTGATTCCCACAGCCCATGAAAAACATTTTTAAAAGTCAAACATGGCAGCCTTGAAGTAATGACGCATAATCTTACGAAAATGACAGACCAACCACATACTGAACTATCCTAGTCAGAATGAGCCTACTTTCCTCTTTAGGAGAGAAGATGATATCTTCTATCACTCTAGAAACAATGGGCCCGATTTTACCATTTTGATTCTAAGTGCTGGGCAGACTTGAATCTGGGAGTGTTTCAGATCTGACTTTTAAAGAACAAAGAACAGTACAGCACAGGAAACAGGCCCTTCGGCCCTCCAAGCCTGTGCCGCTCCTTGGTCCAACTAGACCAATCGTTTGTATCCCTCCATTCCCAGGCTGCTCATGTGACTATCCAGGTAAGTCTTAAACGATGTCAGCGTGCCTGCCTCCACCACCCTACTTGGCAGCGCATTCCAGGCCCCCACCACCCTCTGTGTAAAAAACGTCCCTCTGATGTCTGAGTTATACTTCGCCCCTCTCAGCTTGAGCCCGTGACCCCTCGTGATCGTCACCTCCGACCTGGGAAAAAGCTTCCCACTGTTCACCCTATCTATACCCTTCATAATCTTGTATACCTCTATTAGATCTCCCCTCATTCTCCGTCTTTCCAAGGAGAACAACCCCAGTCTACCCAATCTCTCCTCATAGCTAAGACTCTCCATACCAGGCAACATCCTGGTAAACCTTCTCTGCACTCTCTCCAATGCCTCCACGTCCTTCTGGTAGTGCGGCGACCAGAACTGGACGCAGTACTCCAAATGTGGCCTAACCAGCGTTCTATACAGCTGCATCATCAGACTCCAGCTTTTATACTCTATACCCCGTCCTATAAAGGCAAGCATACCATATGCCTTCTTCACCACCTTCTCCACCTGTGTTGCCACCTTCAAGGATTTGTGGACTTGCACACCTAGGTCCCTCTGTGTTTCTATACTCCTGATGACTCTGCCATTTATTGTATAACTCCTCCCTACATTATTTCTTCCAAAATGCATCATTTCGCATTTATCCGGATTAAACTCCATCTGCCACCTCTCCGCCCAATTTTCCAGCCTATCTATATCCTGCTGTATTGCCCGACAATGCTCTTCGCTATCCGCAATTCCAGCCATCTTCGTGTCATCCGCAAACTTGCTGATTACACCAGTTACACCTTCTTCCAAATCATTTATATATATATCACAAATAGCAGAGGTCCCAGTACAGAGCCCTGCGGAACACCACTGGTCACAGACCTCCAGCCGGAAAAAGACCCTTCGACCACTACCCTCTGTCTCCTATGGCCAAGCCAGTTCTCCACCCATCTAGCCACTTCTCCTTGTATCCCATGAGCCTTAACCTTCTTAACCAACCTGCCATGTGGGACTTTGTCAAATGCCTTACTGAAATCCATATAGACGACATCCATGGCCCTTCCTTCATCAACCGTTTTTGTCACTTCCTCAAAAAACTCCACCAAGTTTAGACCCGTTCTCAGGTGTGCCCATACGCACTCTGCCTGAAAAAAAATCAACGATTCTGAATCTCACTGCAGAAGCCTATGGGCGGGGCTTATCGCACCCGAAACGCTGCAGCTCCGATTGGAGTCTTCAACTGCGCGTGCGCAGTAAAACAATAAAAAAACGCTCCCTGCCACATTGCTCCCGGGCTGGATAATGCCTCCCCTGGCCCCCACAGACATTGCCCCAACCCCCACAACATAACTGCCCCTCCTTATTCCCACATCTCCCCCCCCCCCCCACACCCCCCAGCTACCCAGACTGATTGCAGCCCTTGCCCCATCCCGCCCCGCCCCCGCCCCCCCCCCCCCCCCGCCGACCGCGCACAGAGTGGCAGCGGATCCTCTCTTCCCCACCTCTTCTCTCTTCCCCCCCCCCCCCCCCCAACCAATCTGAGTTAGAGACCCGTTGGAAGCTCTAATCTTATCTCCTCAGAAGCTGGCGCACCCGAATCGGACCTTTGTGGACCATGTCTGTTTCGCCCCAAATCTGGACGGGCGAACGCAGTGGTAAAGGAGGAAGTGTCGGTAAGTTTAGGCGTGCAGCCCATTTAATCAATTTAAATGCATGCAAATGCATTTAAATTGACGTCACGCCTGCTTTGGGCGTGGTCCAGACGGTGGACATTTTCGGCAATTGGTAAAGGGGCAGTGGGCACGGATCGCGCTACTCGCCTCATGTCTGACTTTACCAAGTTTTCGCGCATGAAAATGGGTGCAACTTGATGGTAAAATTGGGCCCTATGGGTGGGATTTTCCGTCATCGCTTGCCCCAGAATTAGAAAATCCTGCCTAAGGTCAACAGACTTTTGCATGGTCGGCCCCCTGCCCACACCGATTCCTGTGGTGGCGGGATGAGAAAATCCTCCCTGCCCCACTGTGTTGATTGCTCCTATCCAAATATAGAAGAGACTTCTAGTTGAGAACAAATTGCTCACCGGTACCCAGATCAGCTTCCTATTTGTCCCAAGCTTTGCTTTCCTCCATTGGAAATGATGAACATAACAATATTTAGGTTTCAACTTCTGCTCATGGTTCTTAGAAACCAAGCTGGTCAGTTTGCCCAGCAATAATTTACTTTTAGGCCAGTTGAAGGATGTTCTTCCTATGAGTCATTTATCTTCCTCTGTCAGCTATTTTAAACAAAATTATCTTCCAAGCAGGGTCCCTGCAGATTTGTTCAGCTTCTTTACAGCTTAAGCTTTTAAGGGGAAAACACACCTTCTGTATGCATTTCACTCTTCAAAAATGCTGAGTGGTATCCAATCACTTGTTCCCTGGGTGCTGCTAATGATTGGCAGTGTTCAAACGCAGGTGAATTCTCTCCTTAGTCAGTCTGTGTGCTTCTAATTAAGCTGATATAGTTGTGTCCATCTTCCAATATTAAAATGTTTTGCTTGTCTCCCTGGGTCAAGATCAGTTGATGGAAAGACATGCGGGAATTTCTAAGCTGTGTGATGCATTACTAGAGTTAACATGGTTCACTTCATGGCACATTTGACCCTGAAGAATACCAGGACTAGAGAACGTAATTTAAACTGACAGTCGAGTGCTGCATTGTTCAAAGTGCTGTCCTTTGGTTGGGATGTTTAAAGCAAGGATTCATCTGAATGATCTGCTAATTCAAGCAGGCGTTAAAGATTCGTAGCATATATTGAAGAAGGAGTCTCCCCTGGCTAACATTCTTTGTTAACCTCACCAAAATAAAGATTTACTCATCTTTTGCCTCATTGCTATGTATGACATAAATGATGCAATTGTCTACATTGAAGTGACTGCATTTCAAAAATAATTCATTTGACGTAATGCCCTGAGGACATGGAAGATGTTAGATAAATGTAACCATGTTGCTATCGTTCTCTCCTTAACTATTTGTTCTTTTTTTTTCTATTTATTAGTGTTACAAGTAGGCTTACATCAAAACTGCAATGAATCCACTGTGAAAATCCCCTAGTCGCCACACTCCAGCACCTGTTCGGGTACACTAAGGGAGAATTTAGCATGGCCAATGTACCTAACCAGCATGTCTTTCGGGCTGTGGGAGGAAACCAGAGCACCCGGAGGAGACCCACACAGACACACTGGGAGAACGTGCAGACTCCGCACAGACAGTGACCCAAGCCGGGAATCAAACCCGGGTCTCTGGCGCTATGTTGCAGCAGTGCTAACCACTATGCCATTTGGACTACACCAGACAAATTAAGGGAGCCAACTCCATTCCTTGTTGCCCTGCTCAATCCAAACTCTCCCTGTTTTACTGCCACTATAGTCAAAGCATGATTCGGTTACCTCCTGAATTCAGATGCTTTCCTTATTGGCATCCCAAACTTCACACATTTTATTTGAGCACTGTTAGTCACTGCCAACAGTTTCTGTGATTGATTGATTAATTTGATTTTTTTTTAGGCTTATGTAGGATCCGTATACAAGGGGACCAAACGAACTACCTCTTTGAGCTGCCAGATGATGAGTACTGCATCAGCTTCCTCACTGAAGTGAAAAAAATTCAACAAGGTAGATGAGTCCCTTGAAATGTAAAATCAGGAAGATGTTGGCTCCTTTGGTACAAATATAAGACATGATTTATTCTCCACACAACGAACCAACTTGAAAAATACTTAAGATGAGCTGTCTAACTGAAAAATGTAATTGTCGAAGCAGCCATGAAAATGCCCCTAAATTGTGAGTGGTGCAAAATTAAATTGCCCTGGTTTGTTTTGTAGGTAACGTATGCTGCCAGAATGGATAAGGACTGAGCTGCCCACTAGTCTATAAGCCATGGCAGACTGGCATTTTCTAAGTTAATTGTATCCAGATGCTTTTAAAGTCATGGGCATCATTGATTAATTTCAGCCTCTGTGCTGTAATCAGGTTGATAGAGCTCTTCCTGAGAAATTTCCTACGTAATGTGTTTGGAGAGACAGATGTACTATTAAAGCTTGAATTAATAATTTCAGCCGATGGTGTGGCACTGAGCATTTCATAATAAATAGTTAAGAACAAATTGTTTTTATGTACTGTATAAGAATGCCCAAAATATATCCTTCAGCATTTATTCTGTGAAAGTCAACATTACTTTATCTCAGTTTATGAAATCTATTAATAAAAAACATTGCCTTTTATATTGTAAATAAGGTGGTATTACTAATGTTGAAGAGATTATTCAAAGATTTGTGGACAATTGTGGGTTGAGTTTGATTTCACAAAATGATTTTACTGTTTTTATGTAATATTTTTTGTGAAGAATTCAGTAGATAATTAGAATACAGCAACATTGTTCTGTATTAGTTACGCCACTAGCCATTGCCAAAGTTATGGTTTAAAAATGAGCTAGTTGAGACATTGCATGGGTTTAACATTGATGATAAGAGGGTATGAGAGAGGCTGTTTATAGCTAAAGCTGATAACACCAGGTTAAAATCCAACAGGTTTATTTGGTAGCACTCACCTGATGAAGGGGCAGCGCTCCGAAAGCTCATGCTACCAAATAAATCTGTTGGACTTTAACCCTGTTGTGAGACTTCTTAGTATGCCTACCCCAGTCCAACGCTGGCATCTCCACATTAAAGCTGATAAATCAGCAGGACCAGATAGGATGAGGGAAGTAAGGGAGAAAGTTGTGGCGACACCGGCAATAGTTATCCAATCTTCTTTTATACAGCAGGGTATGCCATAGGAGAATTATAAATATTACACTCTTGTTCAGCAAAGTATGTTGGGTAAATATTATAGCTGTCAGTCAGTTAAACCTGAGTCATGGGAATGATTTTAGAAATTTTAGTTCAGGACAAAATTAATAGCCAGTTTGACAAATGTGGATAAATTAAGAAAAGCCAATGTGAATTTGCTAAAGGCAAATTGTGGTCTAACTAACTTGATTGAGTTATTTTTTGGTGGAAAGCAGAAAAGGTCATTGAAGGTAATGTGGTTGATGTGGTGTACATGGACTTCCAAAGACATTATGTTGCACATAATAGGCTTGCTAGCGAAGTTCAAGCCCATGGAATAAAGAAGAAAGTAGCAGCATAGATATAATGTTGGCTGAGTGATAGGTATTACGAAAAGTGGTGGGGGGGGGGGGATTTAATTTAAACAGCCCTGATTTCTCCTCTCACCATCTGTCCATAACAGAAAGATGCTTTGATTTTGATTTCTCCCTTTATAAGCGTTGGTATATTTCCAACCCCTCCGTTCTACTGTGATCCAATATCAATTAATACTTCCACAACAAACTTGAGATGGGGCAAGCTCCGAGGATTAGTTTATTTTCACACACTCAAATGTGAGAGGAGGTTTGCAACGTAGCCTCCATTTCACTCATAGACGAATAAAGGGGATTAATCAATTAATTACAGAATAAAGCCCATGGGTAGAGAATTATTGTTTCACTGTGTTGAGAGACGAGAATTGAAGTGCAATGGTGAATTCCTTCACAGGTCAGTAAGCTGAACTAATGCTGAATAATTAACCTTTCCAGTTGATCTGACTTCCACAATGAGATAGGTATGCAGAGATGAATTAGTCTTGTAGGCAAGGGAATAGAAGTTTAGGGGGGCAATTCTCCCATCCCGCTGTGTTAGTTTTCTGGCACAGCAGGCTGGGAGAATTGCACAGGGGGCAATTCACAGATTCCCGTGAATGTTCACACCCCACTAGCGGTCTGCTCCGCACCAGAAATCAGCAGGGAGGCGGGGCTAGTATTTAAATGATATTTTACTTATCATTTAAATGCTGTTAGCGAGCCTGGGACTGAATTCTCCAGGCCCGCTAGCCTCTCCCACCTCGCTGGAGTGAAAAGTGGGAGTAATCAGAAGGGGGGGGCGGGGGGGGGGGGGGCACGGTGGGGTGCCCCCTGGGCATGTGCATCCTGGCAGTGCCAGCCTGTGCCCTGGCATTGCCCAAGGAACAAGGTGCCCATTCCCAGGGAATACCTTGGTACCGCCATTTTAAAAAAATGAGGGGCCTAGATGGAGAGAAACGCTTCTCTTTTGCAGGTGAACCAGAGAACACTGATCTAAGATAAATGGCAAAAGAAAGCAATGATGGGATGAGGAAAATCATTTTAATTGAGCGAATGGTTAGGATCTGGGATGCACTGCCTAAGTATAGTCGAGTAAGAGTTTTAACAACACCAGATTAAAGTCCAACAGGTTTATTTGGGAGCAAATGCCATTAGCTTTCTCCTTCATTAGCTGCTCCTTCGTCAGATGGAGTGGATATCTGCTCTCAAACAGGGCACACAGAGACACAAAATCAAGTTACAGAATACTGCTTAGAATGCGAATCTTCACAGCTGATCAGGTCTTAAAGATACAGACAATGTGAGCGGAGGGAGCATTAGGCACAGGTTAAAGAAATGTGTATTGTCTCCAGACAGGACAGCCAGTGAGATTCTGCGAGTCCAGGAGGCAAGCTGTGGGGGTTAACGATAGTGTGACATGAACCCAAGATCCCGGTTTAGGCCATCCTCAAGTGTGCGGAACTTGGCTATCAGTTTCTGCTCAGCGACTCTGCGCAGTCACGTGTCGTGAAGGCTGCCTTGGAGAACGCTTACCCGAAGATCAGAGGCTGAATGCCTGTGACCGCTGAAGTGCTCCCCCACAGGAAGAGAACAGTCTTGCCTGGTGATTGTCGAGCGGTGTTCATTCATCCGTTGTCGTAGCATCTGCATGGTTTCCCCAATGTACCATGCCTCGGGACATCCTTTCCTGCAGGGTATCAGGTAGACAATGTTGGCCGAGTTGTGCGGTTGTTTGAAGGCAAGAAGTGGGGGTGTGGGGATAGCCTTGGCGAGATGTTCGTCTTCATGAATGACATGTTGAAGGCTCCGGAGGAGATGCCGTAGTTTCTCCGCTCCGGGGAAGTACTGGACGACGAAGGGTACTCTGTCCACCGTGTCCCGTGTTTGTCTTCTGAGGAGGTCGGTGCGGTTTTTCGCTGTGGCGCGTCGGAACTGTCGATCGATGAGTCGAGCGCCATATCCTGTTCTTATGAGGACATCTTTCAGTGTCTGGAGGTGTCTGTTGCGATTCTCCTCATCCGAGCAGATCCTGTGTATACGGAGGGCTTGTCCGTAGGGGATGGATTCTTTAATGTGTTTAGGGTGGAAGCTGGAGAAGTGGAGCATCGTGAGGTTATCCATGGGCTTGCGGTACAGTGAGGTGCTGAGGTGACCGTCCTTAATGGAGATGCGTATGTCCAAGAATGCAACCGATTCCGGAGAGTAGTCCACGGTGAGCCTTATGGTGGGATGGAACTTGTTGATGTCATCATATAGTTGTTTCAGTGATTGTTCACCATGAGTACAAAGGAAGAAAATGTCATCGATGTACCTAGTGTATAGCATCGGTTGAAGGTCCTGTGCGGTGAAGAAGTCTTGTTCGAACCTGTGCATGAAGATGTTGGCATATTGAGGTGCGAATTTGGTCCTCATGGCTGTTCCGTGTGTCTGGATGAAGAACTGGTTGTTGAAGGTGAAGACATTGTGGTCCAGGATGAAGCGGATGTACCCATTGTACAAAGAACCCCCAGCTTTTATCGCGCCATTACGGACTTCCTACAGAAACTCAACACACATGGAGCAGTTGAACCAGGAGCACTCCTCGTCACAATGGATGTCTCGGCACTCCACACCAGCACCCCCACGATGATGGCATTGCTGCAACGGCCTCTGTACTCAACGCCGACAACTGCCAGTTTCCAGATGCAATTTTACAACTCATCCGCTTCATCCTGGACCACAATGTCTTCACCTTCAACAACCAGTTCTTCATCCAGACACACGGAACAGCCATGGGGACCAAATTCGCACCTCAATATGCCAACATCTTCATGCACAGGTTCAAATAAGACATCTTCACCGCACAGGACCTTCAACCAATGCTATACACTAGATACATCGATGACATTTTCTCCCTTGGGCTCAAGGTGAACAATCACTGAAACAACTATTTGATGACATCAACAAGTTCCATCCCACCATCAGACTCACCAGGGACTACTCTCCGGAATCGGTTGCATTCTTGGACACACGCATCTCCATTAAGGACGGTAACCTCAGCACCTCACTGTACCGCAAGCCCACGGATAATCTCACGGTGCTCCACTTCTCCAGCTTCCACCCTAAACACGTTAAAGAAGCCATCCCCTACGCACAAGCCCTCCGTATACACAGGATCTGCTCAGATGAGGAGGATCGCAACAGACACCTCCAGACACTGAGATGCCCTCATAAGAACAGGATATGATGCTCAACTCATCGATCGACAGTTCCGACGCGCCACTGCGAAAAACCGCACCGACCTCCTCAGAAGACAAACACAGGACGCGGTGGACAGAGTACCCTTCGTTGTCCAGTACTTCCCCAGAGCGGAGAAGCTACGTCATCTCCTCCGGAGCCTTCAACATGTCATTGATGAAGACGAACATCTCGCCAAGGCCATCCCCACACCCCCACTTCTTGCCTTCAAACAACCGCACAACCTCAAACAGACCATTGTCCGCAGCAAACTACCCAGCCTTCAGGAGGACAGTAACCACGACACCACACAACCCTGCCACAGCAACGTCTGCAAGACGTGTCGGATCATCGACACAGATGCCATCATCTCACGTGAGAACACCATCCACCAGGTACACGGTACCTACTCTTGCAACTCGGCCAACATTGTCTACCTGATACGCTGCAGGAAAGGATGTCCCGAGGCATGGTACATCAGGGAAACCATGCAGAAACTACGACAACGGATGAATGAACACCGCTCGACAATCACCAGGCAAGACTGTTCTCTTCCTATGGGGGAGCACTTCAGCGGTCACGGACATTCAGCCTCTGATCTTCAGGTAAGCGTTCTCCAAGGCGGCCTTCACGACACACGACAGCGCAGAGTCGCCGAGCAGAAATTGATAGCCAAGTTCCGCACACATGAGGACGGCCTCAACCGGGATCTTGGGTTCATGTCACACTATCGGTAACCCCCACAGCTTGCCTCCTGGACTTGCAGAATCTCACTGGCTGTCCTGTCTGGAGACAATACACATTTCTTTAACCTGTGCCTACTGCTCACTCCGCTCACATTGTCTGTATCTTTAAGACCTGATCAGCTGTAAAGATTCGCATTCTAATCAGTATTCTGTAACTTGATTTTGTGTCTCTGTGTGCCCTGTTTGAGAGCAGATTTCCACTCCATCTGACGAAGGAGCAGCGCTCCGAAAGCTAATGGAATTTGCTACCAAATAAACCTGTTGGACTTTAACCTGGTGTTGTTAAAACTCTTATTGTGTTTACCCCAGTCCAACGCCGGCATCTCCACATCATAAGTATAGTGGAGGCAGATTCAACTGTGATTTTCATCTGAAGTGAAACGCTTTGCAGGGCTACGGGGTAGGGGAGTAGGAACAGCTGATTTGTTCTTGCTAAAATCCTGTCTGGACGTTTTCTGGCCTCTGTGTGCTATAGCCATTCTGATTCTAAGTGCAAGATTTCAGTTTTGTGAAACATTGACTTCTACATGGACTTTAGCAAGGCCTTTGACAAGTTCCCTCATGGCAGGCTGATACAGAAGGTGAAGTCGCATGTAATCCATGGTGAGCTGGTAAGATAGATACAGAACTGGCTTGGTCATAGAAGACAGAGAGTAGCGGTGGAAGGGTGTTTTTGTGACTAGAGATCTGTGATAGGTGGTGTTCCGCTGGAACCTCTGTTGTATGTAAAGTATATTAATAATTTGGAGTAGAATGTAGAACGTAGCTGGTCTTATTAGTAGGTTTTCAGATGATACAAAGATTGAGAGAGCTACAGATAGAGAGGAGGATTGCCAGAGGATACAGCAGGATATGGATAGGCTGGAGAGTTGGGTGGGGAAATGGTAGATGAAATTTAATCTGGACAAATGCGTGGTGATGCATTTTGGAAAGTCAAATGCAGGAGGGAAGTATACAATAAATGGCTGAACCCTTAGAAGCATTAACACACAGAGGGATCTCGGCATTCAGGTCCACACTTCCCTGAAAGCAGCAACACAAGTGGATAAGGTGGTCAAGAAGGTGTATGGAATGCTTGTTTTCATCGGTCGGAGTATAGAGTATAAAAATTGGCAAGTCATGTTGCAGCTGTATAGACATCTATAGTTAGGCCACATTTGGAATACTATGTACAATTTTGGTCGCTACACTACACAGGATGTGGAGGCTTTGTAGAGGGCACAGAAAAGGTTTACCAGGATGTTGCGTGGTTTGGAAGGCGTTAGCTATGAGGACAAATTTGGTTTGTTTTCACTTGAACATCAGAGGCTGAGGGCAACCGGATAGAAGGTCACAGAACTACGAGAGGTGTGGATAGAATGGATAGTTAGAGTCTTTTTCCCAGGCTAGAAATGTCAATTACGAGGGGACATTGGTTTATGGTAAAAGATGGGAAAGTTTAAAGGAGATGTGAGCGGCAAGCTTTTTTACATAACAGGTGGTAAGTGCCTGGAACGCACTGCCAGAGATGGTGGTAGAAGCAGATTCAATAGCAACGTTTAAGAGGCATCTCGACAGATACATGAATAAGCAGGGATTAGAGCAATATAGACTGCGTAAAGGCAAAATGTCTTTAGTTTAGAAAGACATCATGCGTTGGCACAGACTTGGGGGCCAAAGGGCCTGTTCCTCTTTTTTATTCTTAAGGTACATCTTTTTCCTAAGGCCGAATCTTGAATATTTATTTAGAAAGCATGAAAACATTCAAAAATTGATTACTGGAGAAGACTATTATGCAAGTGATAAATATTATTTCAAGTTTGTGTAATATTTGTACAATTAATTGAATGAATAAAGACAGGATGATTAAACAGCCTACCAACTGCACATTAAACTAAAGAAACGTCTATTTTTAGGTTAAATCTAGCTTTCTTGTCAAGAAATCACTCGAGGAGATTTCTTAAGGTTTGACAGGAAACCAAACATGATTTATTTGCCATTTTCCTTCTGGTCTGACTTTTTCTTTTCCATTCAACAAGCCTTAACTAAAAGCATTGTGGCTGAGAAAGTGATAAAGGATCCATTTGGAATGGAATCAGCAAGTTGGCCCCAAGTATTAGACCCATTACATGGCAAACCAAGTGGAGCAGTTAATTCAGGTAATTGGTTCAAGATATTACTTGGCAAATGTCTTGAGAACTAAATGGCGAAAGTTGGATGCACACCAGTCTGATGCCTGAACCTATTTACTTGGAACAGCTGTAAAATATTTAAGTAGCTTATTTTGTTATTGCTGTGAAATGGGACATGAGATTTTGGCAATAACTCAACCAAAAGTTGGTAAAGTAGAGAGATGTAAAAAGAGGACCATTTAATGTTCTCATAAAATTAATACAGAATTGTATGTAAACATTAGAATATATCTCCTTTGGTACTTTAACATCAGGTACATTTAATCTAAATGCTATCTCTGTAAGTGAATGAATTTTGAGTGAGCTAAAGTCTTGCTCATTGTTTCTCATCCTGGCCCATATCTATCCGTCACATCGATTTGTTGAGCTTTCACATTAAAAGTACATTGTGTCCCATTAGCTCGGAATGTGTATATATATATATATCCATTGCCCTTATTGGTGGCAAACTGCTACACCCGTGAACAATTCTAGTCAGGTTACTGGTCATGATCTACCTCTCTGCTAGACTGCGCTGACTTGAATTTATTGCTATTTATCACAGAATACTTCTGACTTAATTTCCTCACAGAAGGAAATGCATCAGGTCAGTCATATTGAACCAGTTCATCACATGACAACTTTTTGCTTGTGTGTATTATGAAGCTTCGTAAATAATATACAAAATATGTAAATAAATAGAGTTTGATGCATTTTAATCTTCTTCAAGATTTAGAAAGTTGCATGTGTAGAATGCAGTATTACATAATTCATCACATTTGTGCTGTCTTGTAGATTTTTAAAAATATATTTTACATGGAGATAGAATTCTTAAAACAATTAGCATTCTTTTAGGTATGTACAAGTTTTTGAATGTCACAGTGTCATTGCTTTTACAATGTCACCGTGTCATTGCTTTTAATTAATGCAGTAATCTGATTCATTATATATTCATTTTATTATATTTTCAAGGACTCATGCCTCCTTATTAACAGATTGAATGCAAATCATTATCATGAACTATGTTAAATGTTACAGCTAAATGTTTGATTTGGACGGAGTTTAGATCCATATCAATAGAAGTACGTTTTAGACAGATTAAAATTGAAATGTCCTGTTTGCATGTAGCTTTTCAAGGTCAACATAATGTCCTGTGCATATTTGTAAATGTACATGGAGTCCGCTTGTAGCAAGAGAAGAAAAATGTATTGTAGGTGAAATTTTAAGGGATGGATATAGTCAAAAACCTGAATCACTTAAATTCTGCAAATGTTTGCAAAAGGACGACATACATACCTGCTCCTCAAAATAATACCATGAGATCTTCCACATCCTGAGACAAACTGAATCTTAACACATTTGAAAGATGACATGTTAGACAGTGTAGCAGTCCCTCAATATTGCACATGCATATCAGACTTCATGTTAGAGGGACTTGAACTCACAACCATCTGACTCATTGGTGAGAGTGCTACCAACTGAGCCATAGCTGGCAATCCCATTGTGAAAAGAACTCAGAAGTTACAAATGAAAGTTAAATGAAAGGAAACTCAAAGCCCCCTGTTGAGTCGGCCGACATGGGATGATGCAGCCCAGCACCTTACTTATTCCCACCCCTCCAACCAGTTTTGATGGCTGAAATGAAAGTGGTGGTTGTAAAGAATCAAGTTATCTTTTCCATTCCATGTCATTATCTCCGTACATCAATAATGCAGCTTTCCTTGAAAGATTTGGAGGCTGAGGTAGAAATTATAGTGAATCTATGAGCATGGATAGCATATTACTATAAAACAGCATTTATGGCACATTTCCTGTTATATTGGGGGGGGTCTTTTAACCTCTCTCCTCCTCCCCCCCCCCCCCCCCCCCCCCCCCCCCCCCCCCCCCAGCCTCTAATCTCATGTTTTGTTTCCTGAGTCCTTCTGCTATACCCTCTTTGTCTCTGATAGCCAGGTATACATCTGCAGACTTTCCTGACCTGCCATCAACCAGCCCCTCAGTCTGACCCACTGCCAGGTGGGAAATGGAGCAACAAAATGCTGACATGGTCCTGTTGTGAATATGACAGGACCTCAGCATTTCTTGATATCCTGACTCGTGCTGCTTCCAGACCATTCTGTTTGATAGTGTTTGCAAATCTGGATGGATTATGTAGTTTAAGAAATTCTTTCAAGTTGGTTACTTAGCAGTTTTCTTCTCTGTTAGAGTTTAGGTTTGATGATGATTTCACTGATATTTTAAATCTGGAGAAGAAGAATCAACAGAATCAAACTGGAAGCAGTTTTGCATCTGTGGCAGTGCCCTCTCGTATAGAGTGAGTAACACATCTAACTATCATGTTTCACTGTGCTGCATTAGCTGGGACCACATTTGGGCTACTAAAATTGACTTCAATATCCATAGTAAAGTGTAGGGAAGGGGAATTTGATTTGATTTATTATTGTCACATGTATTAACATACAGTGAAAAGTATTGTTTCTTGTGCGCTATACAGACAAAACATACCGTTCATGGAGAAGGAAACGAGAGAGTGCAGAATGTAGTGTTACAGTCATAGCTAGGGTGTAGAGAAAGATCAACTTAATGCAAGGTAAGTCCATTCAAAAGTCTGACAGCAGCAGGGAAGAAGCTGTTCTTGAGTCAGTTGGTACATGACCGTGGACTTTTGTATCTTTTTCCTGATGGAAGAAGGTGGAAGAGAGAATGTCTGGGGTGCATGGGGTCCTTAATTATGCTGGCTGTTTTGCCGGGAAGTGTAGACAGAGTCAATGTATGGGAGGCTGGTTTGCGTGATGGATTGGGCTACATTCACGACCTTTTGTAGTTCCTTGTGGTCTTGGGCAGCGCAGGAGCCATACCAAGCTGTGATACAACCAGAAAGAATGCTTTCTATGGTGCATCTATAAAACTTGGTGAGAGTCGTAGCTGACATGCCAAATTTCCTTAATCTTCTGAGAAAGTAGAGGCGTTGGTGGGCTTTCTTAACCATAGTGTCGGCATGGGGGAACCGAAACCTATAAAATTCTAACAGTACTAGACAGGGTAGATGTAAGAAGGATATTCCCGATTGGTGGGAAGAGTCCAGAACCAATGGTCACAGTCAGGATATGGGGTAAACCATTTTGGACATGAGATGAGGAGACTTTTTTTCATCTCGAGAGCCTGTGAAATTCTTTGCCACAGAAAGCAGTTGAGGCCAAAACATTGTGGGGGTGATTTTCCCATCCCACTTTGCTGATTTTTTTTTTAGTGCAGCAGGCCAAGAGATTTAAATGGGGCCGGATTAGTGTGATCTACGCTGGGTGTCCGACCCGAGCTCATCTCCAGGTGCCATCAGCTCCGCACCGGAAATAGGCACGGAGCTGCATTACAAATGCAGGAGGTCATTTTACACCAATTTTGA
Organism: Mustelus asterias; assembly: GCF_964213995.1. Taxonomy (NCBI): domain Eukaryota; kingdom Metazoa; phylum Chordata; class Chondrichthyes; order Carcharhiniformes; family Triakidae; genus Mustelus; species Mustelus asterias. Next base: position 105,035,391 of record NC_135804.1, on the reverse strand, counting down.
ATGCAATTAGCAAGCTCTGGACTGACGCCTCTCGGCTCACTAGCCTCCACCCCACCCCCCTCTGGCCAGGAGTATTTCACTCCAGTGGGGTTTACAGGAGCTGGCGGCCCAACCCCACTGGAGTGAACAGGGGGCAGTCGGGGCCTCCCAGAGGTGGGGGGGGGGGGGGGCGTTGTCCCCTGATCACCCTGGACATCCTGGCACTGCTCACCGGACATGGGGCAGTGCAAAGGGGAAATGGCCTAATGGGGCCAGGGCCTGACGGGGCGATCATTGGGGGCGGGGTGGGGGAGGGGATCCTGCTGTCAATCTGCAGTCGGGATTGGTGGGGGAGGGAGGGAAGCCAGCGATCTGGGGGGAGGGGTCGAGGGCAGGGACAGTTGCTGGAGGTCGGGGTGGGCTGGAAGGTTGGGGCTGGGCCCGGGCATGCTTGTGGTGCCAACGATCAGGCCGTGGGAGGGTGAGAGAGCCGGCGATCTGGGGGTCGCAAAGCTGGCAAGCAATTGGGAGGCCGGCAGACAGGGGTCACTGCGCATGCACTGATCTGGGGATGCTGACATTATGCGCAGTGACCTGCTCGCTCATCGCTATGCTGCCAGCCTCTCCAGCGCGAGTGCATTCTGCAGTGCACAAAGTGTGGGAGTTTCTTCTCTGAGCTTGCACTGAAAAAATCAGTGTGATTTACTCCAGTTTTCACGCAAATTCGACACTGAGAATTTTTTTGGGCCTGTATGTTTTCAAGGAGTTGGATATAGCGCTTTGGGCTAAAGCGAATCAAAGGATATTGGAGGGGCAGGGGGGAAGCGAAAACAGATTACTGAGTTGAATGATCAGCCATGATCATAATGAATGGAGAAGCAAGCTCGAAGGGCCAAATGGCCTACTCCTGTTCCTATTTTCTATGTTTCTATAAAATCTATCAATATCTGATTAATTTCTTCTTGAACTGTTCACTCTTTGTTCCACCATCACTGATTGTCTCAGTGGCATTATTAATGTGTGAGCTTTGACTATTAATTTCAACAGCAAGTACATAAAATAATCCAAAGTGTATTTACACTTTCCAGGAAGTGTTGGAAATCCTAGCAGTTTTTCTACTCCCTATCACAGAAGGACACCATGGCAAATTGTGGCACATGCTCTGTCATCAGGAGAGCAGAAGTCAAACCTGGGATTACTTCGTTTTGTAAGGCTTCAGCCTGCTTGTATTCTGAATCATTTTTTGACTGGGCAGTACCAATTAAGTCACCCCCAAAATCGGATAGCTGTTCCCACGGATTGCTTCAAATTGTGTATTTTAATTTTTAAGCATGGCGCTCTGAACCTAATGCCAACCAAATGTTTTTTCACATATAGGTAAAAGCTGAAGATACCTCCCACTGAGAAAGTTAATCTTTTATGCTTGATTTTAAAAACTTAAGTAGCGTGACAACATCAATTGGTGCTCTGTTATTGTCTTTGACATTGATCTATAGAATACAGGTTCATACTAGCTGTTACTCGCATAGTAAGTTCTTATAGTAGTGTATATTCATCTCTTTCTGATTTATTTTCATGCACACTTCAAAGTAACTTGATTTTCTTTACATATAGACCATCTACTGAGAAGGATGGGTCACGGAATGGACAGCCAAGAGTATCCAACACAATGCGAAAATTGTTTGAGCCAAATAATCAATCTGTGGCCAGAGAAGGTCTCATTAAACACTACCTTGCACGACGTGAAAAAGAATATGTCAACATTCAGAACTTCAGGTCAGTATGTTCTTCCATTTTATTATATGGAATTCTGAGACTAATGACTGCAAGGATACTGGATTTTTAAAAATCATTCAGGGGATGATGGCTCATTTAATTTAATCTTTCTAACATCTGTTATAGAGAATTTATTTTTGTCTCCTCATTCTAGGCTTGTTTTATTGTGTGAAATTGTGTGAAGTAATGGAAAGATTTTCAGACCAGCTAACAGTTTTTAATATAAAATAAAAACAGAAAATTCTGGCTAAGCTCAGCAGGTCTGGCAGCATCTTGGAGAGAAACAGAGTTAATGTTATGAGTCTTAATGACTTCCCTACAGAACTGAAGAAAGGTAAAAATGTAAAGAAGGTATAGGGGGCAATCTTGAGCCCGTGCTCTCCATCCACAAGAATGGTGCAAGGGCTCAAGATCCGGCTAAACCCGAAAATCGTGGATCTTGCCGGCAAGGTTGCAATTTCCGATCTTCGCCGCCCCTTGCTGGCAACATAATCAGGTTCACACCCATAACAGATGTGAACCTGATTCCAATACATTCTAATAAATTTTAATTGTAACTAAAAATTCTCATTTACTTGAGTGAAGGCGGATGTGAAATATTCGCTCAACACTCCACCAATGTTCTCTGGCTCCACCCTCAGATTGCCCCCTTGGACCCTAATGGGCCCTACTCTTTCCCTGGTTATCCTCTTCCCATTGATAAAGCCAATCTATGCCCAAGAGTGATTTAATATGAAAAAGGAGTTAGCGTGCCTATGACAGTTTCACACTTGTGCACTTTGCCATCATATTTAGATTGTGTGAGAACCGATGTAATTTTGAAAGAGCTATTTGTTGAATTTCCCTTTGGAATGTTCAATCTTAAATCATTCATTAAGTAACTAGATAAAAATTTGATCTTTGATTCTGTCTCTAGGTTTTTCATTGGCACCTGGAACGTGAATGGACAATCTCCTGATGCTAGCCTGGATCCCTGGCTTCGTGCTGACTCTCATCCACCTGATGTATACTGTTTAGGGTAAGTAAATAGTCATAAATAAAACAAATGTATTTTAAATTTTGTTACAGAATATTGCTGGCTAGGCCAGCACTTCTTGCCAATACCAAATTACCCCTGAGATAGTGGTGGTGAGTCTCCTTCTTGAACTGTTGCAGTCCATGTGGTGTAGCTGCACCTATAATGCTATTAGAAAGGGAGTTCCAGGATTTTGACCCAGCGACAGTGAAGGAACGGCAATATATTTCCAAGTCAGGATGATGTGTGGCTTGGGAGGGAGGACGGGACTTGCAGGTGGTGATGTTGAAACATGTGCAGGCTTTGTCCTTTTGGGTGGTAGAGTTTGCAGATTTGAAAGGTGCTGTTAAAAGAGCCTTTGTGAGTTGATTAATGCCAGGATTGAGTGAATGTTGAAGTTGGTGAACTGAGTGCCAATCAAGCAAACTGCTTTGTTATGGATAGTGTCACAGTCCTCGAGTGTTTTTGGAGCTGCACTCATCCAAGCAAGTGGAGAACATTCCATTATATGGTTACAGTAAGAAGTCTCACAACACCAGGTTAAAGTCCAACAGGTTTATTTGGAATCACGAGCTTTCGGAGTGCTGTTCCTTCACCTGATGAAGGAGCAGCGCTCCAAAAGCTTGTAATTCCAAATAAACCTGTTGGACTTTAATCTGGTGTTGTAAGACTTCTTACTGTGCCCACCCCAGTCCAACGCTGGCATCTCTACCTTATATGGTCAACAGGCTTTGGGGAGATGGGTGGGGTGGTGGTGATGGTGAGTAACTTGCCATAGAATTCCCAGTCTCTAACCTGCTTTCCTAGCCACAGTATTTACATGGTTGGTTCAGTTCAGTTTCTGGTCAACGGCAGTCTCCAGGATATTGGTAGTGGGGGATTCAGCAATAGTAATGCTATTGAATGTCAAGGGGAGATGATTAGATTCTCTATTATTGAAGATGTTCATTGCCCAACTCTTGTGTGGCGCAAATATTATATTAATGATCAAGACTAGACTGATGAGGCAGTCTTTGGCTAGGTTGAATTTATGCTAATTCTTGTGTACAGCACATACCTGCAATTTTGCACGTTGTTTGGTCGATGCCTGTATTGTAGCTGTACTAGAACAGCTTGTCTGGGAATGTAGCTAGTTCTGGGGCACAAATCTTCAGTACTGTTGCCGGAATGTTGTCAGGGCCAGTCGGTTTTGGAGTTTCCAGTGCCTTTAATCGTTTCTTCTTATCATATGGAGTGAATCAAATTGGCTGAAGTCTGGCATCTGAGATGCTGGGGACCTCAGGATATGGATCATCCATATGACACTTTGGCTGAAGATTGTTGCAAATGCTTCAGCCTTGTTTGTTGCAGCTAGGCACCCCCACCATTGAGGAGGTAATATTTTTGGAGCCTCCTCCTCAGATTAGTTGTTTAGTTGTTGTCCACCATTCACTACTGAATATGGCAGAACTTTGATCTGATCCATTGTTGACTATGGAATCACTTGGTTTTTATATAGGGTGCCATTATTGCTGTTTGGCATTCAATTAATCCTTTGTTGTTGCTTTGCCAAGTTGAACCCTCATATTTGGGTGTGCCTGGTACTGCTCCTGGCAACCTCTCCTGTACTCTTCATTGGACAAGGGTTGATCGCTGGCTTGATGGTAATAGTAGAGAGTGACACATATGCCAGGCCATGAGATTACAGATTGTGGTTGAAACACATTCTGCTGCTGATGATGGCCCACAGCACCGCATGGGTGCCCAGGTTTGAGTTGCTCCATCTGTCCTAAATCTATGGCATGTTGCACATTGGTGATGCCACACAACTCCTTGGATGGAATTCTCAATGTGAAGACAGAACTCGGTCTCCACAGGAATGTGTGGTGGTCACTTCGACCAACACTGTCGTGGACAAATGCACCTGTGGCAGGTAGATTGATACGGGTGAGGACAAGGTCAAATAATTAGCAATTTATGACTTATTTGCTACAAAGAATTCTAGTAAGTAAGTCTAATAAGAATTTTCTGAAAAATAAGTACATTACCCTGCAGGAATTATTTTTATTTTTGATGGACTTGGGTGCTGACTTCAAACACTGGTTCTTTTGCTTGTTTTTAAGTTTTCAGGAGTTGGATCTGAGTACCGAAGCATTCTTTTACTTTGATTCCTACAAGGAGCAAGAATGGCTAAATGCTGCAGAAAGAAGTTTGCATCACAAATCCAAATATTACAAAGTAAGTTACAGTGGCTCCAAACTGCAGAAAATTAGTTAAGCACCTGAATATTTGAAAGTAAGTTACTGATTAGTTATCTACAAAGATTCAAACACAATCTCTGGTTATTTGGAAGGACTAGGGACCACTGTTTCAAAATGACGGGTTGCTCATTTAAGACACAGATGAGGGGGTGAATTTTCCCATTCTGCCTACCACAGGAATCGTAGCGAGGAAGGGGCAGACCATGGAATGGTCTGTTGACCTCGGGCAGGATTTTCCAGTTTCAGGGCGAATGTGGCCAGAAAATCTCTATCTTAAATGGGCAACCCAACATTTTGAAACAGTGGCCCCTAGTCCTTTTGTACATTTTCCTGTCACTCACAGATGCTCAGAAATGTTTTTTTCTTCTTTGTTTTCCATGTTTTAGATGAAACTCATTCGTTTAGTTGGAATGATGATGATCGTGTTTGTGAAAAAGGAACATGAAAAGCATATAAGAGATGTAGAGGCAGAGACCGTAGGGACAGGAATCATGGGAAAGATGGTAAGAACAAAGTTAATCATCACTGAAGGAAGTGCACATGAACTGTCAATATCCTATCTGTTCCGTTTCCAGACACTGAATAACCAATTCATTTCCAGCCATTTTTATTATTTTTAATGGTTGCTGGAAGAACTTGCCATCTTCCACATAAAGGTTAAAATGTATTAAAATGTGATGCAAAACAGTTCACATTTTGGGTTCAGATCTTCGGTCTCCGGATAGTGGGAGACCTGACATACCCCAGAAAATGTAAATGGGACCTCTCAGAAATCCCAACACGAGTACTCCTGAGGAAATTGTCCAGGAAGTGTGAACTTCCAGTGAGCAATTCCCATGCTCTCCAGAACCCTCCAAAGAAGTTAGAGATGAACACTTTGCACGGCTCATCTTATTTACCAGGATAGTTACCCAGGAAATGTTGGACAGAAAAAACCGAGCCTAATACCTGGTTAACTACAGAACTGACCAACCAGTCACTCACACTGACCATGACTCCCCCTCAACCCCCTACTTTTTCCCCCTCTCCAACCAGATCTGACTAGCCCTAGACTTGATTGACTCCTCCTGCAATCCAACCTATTTCCCCACCCCACCTCTGACTACCCTCCTAACCACTCCCCGATCTGACTTGATAGCCCTACTACCTGACTCCTTACAGGCCACCAACCTGACCTACCCATTTCACCCATCTGCCGCCCTGCACACTTGCCATCCTACCCCTTTATCCACTTACCTCAACCACCCCATCCCCTTACCCATCCTACCCTTTAGACAACTACCTTTCCCAACATTTCCTTACCCACTTATCGAGTCCATCCCACCAATTTAACACTTCCACCTACCTTACCTACCCTATCAGCTTATCCATTTACCTTCTCTCTGTAGCTTTTCAAAGAAGCTTTGGGACATTTAAACCCTTTACTTACCAGAATACAGTAGCTATTGCCATTAAAAAGGGGAGTGGCTTCTGCACCGATTCTCTGCACTACTCCCACTGAGATTTTTTTTAATTCATTGTACGGAACGTGGATGTCGCTGGTTAGATCAGCATTTGTTGCCCATCCATAGTTGCCCTTCAGAAGGTGGTGGTCAGCTGCCTTCTTGGACCGCTGCAGTCCCTGAGGTGTAAGTTCACCAACAGTGCTGTTTGGGAGGGAGTTCCAGGATTTGGACCCAACAAAAATGAAGGAACAGCGATATACTTCCAAGTCAGGATGGTGAGTGGCGTGGAGCGGAACCTCCAGGTGGTGATGTTCCCAGGCATCTGCTGCTCTTGTCCTTCTAGATTATAGTGGTCGTAGGTTTCAAAGGTGCTGCCTAAGGAACCTTGGTGCGTTCTTGAGGTGTGTTTTGTATATGACACACACTTCTGCCACTGTTTGTCATGTTGGAGAGATTGAATGTTTGTCGGAAGGGACAGCAATTAAGTGAGCTGCTTTGTCCTGAATGGTGTCAAGCTTCTTGAGAGTTGTTGGTGCTGCACCCATCCACGCATGTGGAAAGTATTCCATTGCACTCCTGATTTATGCCTTGTAGATGGTGGACTTCGGAAGGGTCAAGAGCTGAGTTACTTACCATAGGATTCCTCGTCTTTGACCTGCACTGGTAGCCACAGTATTTATATGGTTAACCTAATTCAGTTTCTGGTCAATGGTTATCTCCAGGATGTTGTTAGTGGGGGATTCAGCAAAGATAATGTCATGTCAAGGGGTGATGGCTAGATCCTCTTTTGTTGGCGATAGTCATTGTCTGGCACTTGTGTGACGTGAATGCTATTTGTCTCTTGTCAGCCCAAGCCTGGATATTGTCCAGGTTTTGCTGCATTTGGACATTGACGGCTTCAGTATCTGAAGAATCTTGAATGGGATGCTGAACATATGAAGTCATCAGCAAACACTTCTGATCTTATAGTGAAAGGAAGGTCATTGATGAAGCAGCTGAAGATGGTTGAGTCTAGGATGTTTCCCTGAGGAATTCCTGCAGTGATGTCCTGGAACTAAGATGATTGACCTGCAACCGCCATAACAATCTTCCTTTGTGCCAGGAATGATTCCAGCAAGCAGGAAGTTTTCCCCCTGATTCCCAGTATCACCAGTTTTACAAGGGCTCCTTGATGTCATATTCTTGTCAAGGACAGTCACTCTCATCTCACCTCTGGCATTGAGCTCTCCTGTCCGTGTTTGAATCAAGGCTGTAATGAGATCAAGAGCTCAGTGATCCAGTCAAACTGAAACTGAGCATGCAGGAGCAGGTTATTGCTGATGATCCTTTCCATCATTTTGCTGATGATCGAGAGTAGACTGATGGGGCAGTAATTGGCCTGGTTAGATTTGTCCTGTTTCTTGTGTACAGGAAATACCTGGACAATTTTCCACATTGCCGGATAGATGTCAGTATTATAGCTTGGATAGAAAAGCTTGTCTCAGGGCGTGACAAGTTCTGGAGCACAAGTCTTCATAACTATTGCTGGAATATTGTCAGGCCCACAGCCTTTGCATTATCCAGCTGTTTCTTGATATTGTTTGAATTGGCTGAAGGCATCTGTGATGTTGGAGACCTCTGGAGGAGGCCGAGATGGATCATCCACTCAACACTTCTGGCTGAAGATTGTTGCGAATGCTTCAGCCTTATCTTTTGTATTGATGTTGTGCACTCCTCCATCATTCAGGATGGGGATATTGTGGAGCCGCCTCCTCCACTGAGTTTTTAAATTGTCCATCACCTTTAACAACTGAATATGGCAGTATTCAGAGCTTTGATCTGATTGGTCAGTTGAGAAATCACTTAGCTCTATTTATTACTTGCTGCTAATGCTGATTGGCACGCATGTAGTCCTGTGTTGTATTTTCATCGAGTTGATACCTCATTTTAAGTATGCCAGGTGTTGCTCCTGGCTCTGCTGCATTCTTCATTGAAGCAGGGTTAATCCCTGTAATGGTAGAGTGGGGGATATGCCGGGCCATGAGGTTGAAGATTGTGGTTGAGTGGAGGCTGCTAATGGCCTATACCTCACAGATGTCTACTCTTGAGTTGCTAGATCTGTTCGAAGTCTATCCCATTTAGCACAGTGGTAGTGCCCCACAACACGATGGAGGGTATCCTCAATGTGAAGACGGAACTGGGTCTCCACATGCACAGTGTGGTGGTCACTCCTACCGATTCTGCCATGGACAGATGCACCTGTGGCAGTCAGTTGGTGAGGATGAGGTCAGGTATATATTTTTTCCTCTTGTTCATTCCCTCACCACGTGCCGCATTCCCAGTCTAGCAGCTATGTTCTTTAGGACCCAGCCAGCTCAGTCTGTGGTGTGCTACCGAGCCACTATTGGTGATGGTGCTACCAAGCCACTATTGGTGATGGACATCGAAATCCCCCACCTGGAGAACATTCTGTGCCATTGTCGCCGTCAGTACTTCCTCCAAATGCTGCTCAACATGGAAGAATACTGATTCATCAGCGGAGGGGGAATGGTACGTAATAATCAACATGTTTTACCTGGTGCCATGAGACTTCATGGGGGCCAGAGTTGATTTTGAGGACTTCCAGGACACCTCCCTCCTGACTGTATGATACTGTGCCGCCACCTCTGCTGGGTCTGTCGTGCCGGTGAGACAGGACATATCCAGGAATGGGGATGGTGGTGTCTGGAATGTTATCTATAAGGTATGATTCCGTGATTATAACTATGTCAGGCTATTGCTTAACAAGTCTTTGAGACAGCTCTCCCAATTTTGGCACAAGCCTCCAGAGTAAGGAAGAATTTACAGGATGGACAGGACTGGGTTTGCCGTTGTTGTTTCTGGTGCATAGTTCGATACCAGGTGGTTCGTACAATTTCATTCCTTTGTGTTTTCTTCGTGGGTTGAATACAGCAGAGTGGCTTGCTAGGCCATTTCAAGGGGCAGTTAAGAGTCAACTACATTGCTGTGGGTCTAGATCACATGTAGGCCAGACCAGGTAAGGATTTCCTTCCTTAACGGATATTAGTGAACCAGTTGGATTCACTAATGCTTTACTCAGTTGGATGTGAAGGATCCCCCATCAGAACATCACTCAGAATAATTGGAGGAAGGGAAGTGTCTATTTTTTGGTCTGATTCGGGTCAGAGTAGGGTTTCTGATCCTGATCGGAAGATCTAGACCGTGATTTTAAAGTCTCGAATTATTTTTGAAAATTCTGAGGAATATGTTTACTTTGGTGTAATATTGGGATTAATAAACTATTAATACAAAGGTATCTAGTGAATCTTTGAAACTCACCCTAACTCCATGTCATGGATTATTTAGGTAGGCTTTACTGTCAAGTGTAGGCCTAGGAAAGAATAGTTTGCCGCACTGCATTACCTCATTTAAGACTGATCTAGCATTTGTGTGGTACACTGCCAACCTTCCATTAGGATCTGCTCAACATGTTTATTACTGTTTTTGTGCTACATGGCTATGAAAATGAACAAAGTCACTGTCCCTATTTTAAAATATCACAAGGTTCCGCCATCTGTATAAAATGTACAGGTTTGTGCCAGAGTGGGCAAAAGATGAATTAACATGTGGGTGTCCCCTTCTCAGGGTAATAAAGGTGGAGTGGCAGTACGATTTGTTTTTCACAACACAAGTTTCTGCATAGTGAACTCTCACTTGGCCGCTCACGTGGAGGACTTCGAGAGACGAAATCAAGATTACAAAGACATCTGTGCTCGCATGACGTTCCAAGTATCTCAGCAGAATCAACCTTCTATAAACATTAGTAAACATGAGTAAGTATGGAAAAGGGCTCGAGGAGTATCTGCTATTGTGGAATAAGTTGATGTTCAGCCCAGTGTTTGTGTACTGATGGAAACACAGGGCGCGATCTTAACCGCCCGTTCGCGCCACGCTCTCGCTGCAGTAAGGCCAGAGAATTTGGAGGCCTGCCAAATCTCCGTTCACTGCGGCGGAATGGGAAAATCCCATCGGCATGAACAGTGGTGAGGTTCCGGCCACAATCTTTATTTTGTGTGAATGTGTGTATAAATTTTGAGCTCACCAGGGTGAAGAATATTTGCACTAGGTTATAAGGTATTGTTTCAATTCAATCACCCAGTTTCTGAATCTAGTACTTCAGAGTCACAAATGACATGTTCAAATGCAGTATAATTCTCCATTTCCTCTGTCCCAACAATGTGTGTCATATCCAATCTCAGAAGAACATCCTCTTACCTCACGGTAGCTTTTCCTGAATCCGTTTCCCACTTTGGTTGCCAATTAGTACAATGTTTTCTGTCGTAGGCCCATGCAAACTCTTTGGAAACTGGAATGAGTGTGTTTAAAGTAATTCTATTTTTGATTCTTCTGAAGAGAATACAAGGGAACTTTTGTCCCTTTAAATGTGAACCCAGACTACAGAAGTGAAAGGCACTGAAGCATCCAGTCCCTGGTCTTAATATTAGACTGGACAATTGGGCAGGCATTTAAAGAAAAGAAAAGCAGCACTGTGTTCCAATTTGACATTTTCCAGCATAGTTTTTACTTGTGTTTAATGCAACAAGTTGACTGTAAGTGTGCACTTGTGATGAACTTACTTGGAAATATATAAGAAAGCATGTCAAAAAATGAACACTCACTATCTATTTGGGTGTGCCTTGTAAATTAAACAGCCTTTCCATTGTGTCCTTATCCTTTTCAATTAGTGAAAAATACAATGCAGATTTTTTTGTAAGAAGTAACATTTAATCAAGAAATTTAAAACTGTAGTACTGTATTCTTTACAACAGAGAGAATCTGTTTAAAAGCAACACCCACAGTATTTTTGGGCCTTGTCTAACATCTACAGGTTTGTTGAAAGCCATCTGGGTACATTTGAAACAAAGCACAATTAGTTATAATGCAAAATAGATAGCGTAGCTAATGTGAACTGCTAATGTGAACTGCAACTGCGAACCAAGTAATTTAGAACTTCTGGAAAGGCAGATTATATCTATTGTCTATCTGGAAAAGTTGTTCTCATATACTTACGACACGATGCAAGACACTTTCCTGTTTGAACACAGTACTCCTTTGCGAATGCAAATTATAAAACTACCTTGTGCAGTATGGAGAATTTTGCATGTAATGTAGTCTCTACATCTATCCAAATTGGTTTTATGACCTTATATTATTTACATTTCTTGTCTCAGCGTTGTTATTTGGCTTGGGGATCTGAATTACAGACTCTGCCTCCCAGATGCCGGTGAAGTAAAGTCATTGATAGAGAAGCAAGACTTAAAGAAACTTTTAGAATATGACCAGGTAGGTAAAATTAAATATTTCTGATTTTATACCATTTTCAGTTTAACTGTTAGAACTGTAATTATAAGCAATGTATTTGAAAATAGGACAATTTTGTTTGGTAGTGCTAACTTATTATGTAATTATACTTCAGAATACCAAATAATCAAGTTTTGTGACTAGTTATTAAAACATACAGGTTTAATGGTTATACCTGCAACCTGTTTTAATATTGAAACTCTGTTAACACGAACATTTAGAGTAAATGCAGAATGCTGAAAGAAGAGCAGCAAAATGCAAAATTTTTGAGTCATCAGCATTTGTTCAAATTCTAAGTAACTTATCAGATACTTTTCATGTTGAGCAATGTGACACTGAATATCTTTTTACAGCTATGTTTTTTGAAATTCAGCTTTTTTTTTCAAATAATATTTATTTCGTCAGTATTGGCTTTAAGAACTCTATATGAGCTGGTCTGTTTTAGGTCAAATTGAAAAATAAGACAGAAGCAGAGGTGGTGGTGGTGGGGAGCACGAAGATTACCAGTGTGCTGGCAACATTTACTGGAGAAGGAGCTTTTTGCAATGACTGATTATTCCTTTTTATTATTGACTCATTGCTTAGTTTTGGAAATAGCCATTTTCTCTTCCGAAACAAGTATATATTTTAAAAATTAAAGGGAAAGGTAAGTCCTACTAGCAATATAAACTTTGCAGATTGGAGAAAGGTTGGTGTTGTTTTTGATTTTGTCTTCACATATAATTCAGTGTCTTTGACATCCTTCAGTTCTTCTGCATTGGAGGAGGGTGTCATTTTTTTCACTTTTTTTCTTTGATTTAATTAGGAGCATTATTTGATTAAAATATGTCTAATATTTGATTATGACAATTTTTTAAAATGTTTTTCAGTTGAATATCCAGCGCAAAACTAAGAAAGCTTTTGCAGACTTCCATGAAGGGGAAATTCATTTCAGACCAACTTACAAATATGATACCAAATCAGATCGGTGGGACTCAAGGTAATTAATCTCAATGGACTTGTTTATGAAGAGTGGTATCTCATAACCCATTCGCAAAGGTGTTCTTTAAGTTGCCTGTCATCATTCACAGATATTATGATAGAATTGATTAAATATCGTGGCCAACAATTTCCATTTCAGTTAGTTCCTTACAATTTAAAAAAATATATTTAAAAGCTTTTAAAACATGTCCATTGGTGTCCTTTTCAAAAAAAAAGCTAAATTTTAACAGCCTCCTCGAAGACCCACAGATAGACAGAATTAGTGAAAAAGTGCAAATTTGGACTGGGTGCGTGATCAGCATGGAGCATGTTTCTACACTTGCTTTTTAATTTAGTCGAAAGATCACAGAAACTCAACTTGCAATGGCCATAATTTTCATTTGAATTTTTTTGAGTTTGTGTTTAGTGCTGGTTTGGCTGATCTTAGGAGCAGAAACCCCTGTCATGCCTATTTTAATTGTACAGTCCTAACTAGGTGTCACCTAATTGCTACTACTGGATTCATTTTGGCTTCTCTCTTCACATTTCAACCCAAATGATATTCTGCACTCTGGCACTAATGAAAATTTAGGATAAAAACAGAATGTGTAGATGCAATCTGAAAATCTGAATTAAAAACAAAAGTTCTGGAAATACTTCAGAGGTCTCACAGCATCTATGGAGAGAGGAACAGTTTATGTTTTGAGTTGAAAGTGTCAAATGGCTCACCAGCCTCCATGTTCAAAGGATTATAGGCAGCACTGTGTCACTGCTGCCTCACAGCGCCCAGGGACCCAGATTCATTTCCAGGCTTGGGTGACTATGGAGTTTGCTTGGGTTTCCTCTGGGTGCTCCGGTTTCCCCCCACAGTCCAAAGATGTGCAGGTTAGGTGAATTGGCCACAGTGGATTAGCAGAGTAAATATGTGGGGATATGGGGATAGGGCCTTGATGGGATGCTCTGTTGGAGATTCAATGGACCAAATGGCCTCCTTCGGCACTGTAGGGATTCTATGAATACCCTCTCTGCCATTTCTACCACCTTCATCATGATGCCATCACCATACATACACCCTTCGCCTGTCAGCATTCTAAAGAGACCATTCCATCCATGACACCCTCTATCATTCTCACCATCTTGTCCACTTTCCACGCATCTTCCTGTGTAATACCTGCCCTTTTATCTTCTGCCTCCTCACTGTCCGAGGACTCAAAACTCTGTCCAAATGAAACAACAATCTACTTGGTAGTTTTTTTCAGTTTGGAATACTGTCGTCACTGCTCACATTGCGGTCTCCTCTGTGTTACGGAGACTAGTCACAGATTAGCCACAGGATACCAACACTCAGTCTGCAGGCATGACCCCAAACTTCCAGTTGCCTGCCATTTTAATTTGCCACCTTACTCTCACACTCACATTTCTGTCCTTGTTTTGCTGCAGTGTTCCAATGAAGCCCAAAGCAAACTCAAGGAACAGCACCTCATCTTCCAGTTAGGCACTTTACAGCCTTTTGGAATCAACACTGAGTTCAACTTTTTCAGACCATGAATTCTGTTACCCAGTTTTGATTTTTTATTTTGGCATGTACCAGTCTGAATCTTATTTCTTATATATTTCTTTCAGACAGTACTGTTCATTATTTTTCATTCACACTTTGTACAAATGTTTTGTTTCTTTGCCACAACTATTACCACTGACTTTGACTTTTGTGCCTTGGCTCTTTAGAACTTAATCCCTCTGACTCTCTACCCTATTCCAGATCTTTTTTTTTTCTTATTAATTAGCAGTGGTTTATCATTTGTGAGCGGGAATAAAGTCAGAAGTGGAAACAAAAGTTCTCATCAGGGTGTAACTCCTCTTAGAAGTTGAGACATTATGCTAAATTTTACCAGTGCACTGGTTTAAAATATCCACTGTTGACATTGGGTGCCAAGGACATCAACATTAGTTTTTCGCTGAAAGTGCAAAACTCAATCAAATACATACTTTTACAAAACTCTTTGTACTCTTTGAGAAAGCTTTATTAATTATAAGATTTTTTTATTGTAAATGTGTTCCTGCGTAACTAATTTTTTTAGGGGGGGATTAATATTTCTCACTGCTCTATATCTTTTAGATAGATAGATAGATACCCTACAGTGCAGAAAGAGGCCCTTCGGCCCATCGAGTCTGCACCGACCACAATCCCACCCAGGCCCTATCCCCATATCCCTACATATTTTACCCACTAATCCTTCTAACCTACACATCTCATGACTCTAAGGGGCAATTTTAGCATGGCCAATCAACCTAACCCGCACATCTTTGGACTGTGGGAGAAAACCGGAGCACCCGGAGGAAACCCACGCAGACATGAGGAGAATGTGCAAACTCCACACAGACAGTGACCTAAGCCGGGAATCGAACCCAGGTCCCTGGAGCTGTGAAGCAGCAGTGCTAACCACTGTGCTACCGTGCCGCCCACAATTTTGAAAATTACAATGATGGCTCCCATTCCTGGAGTATTAGGAATACTGGCTAACTCCCTTGGCTGAGAATGCCAGTTGGAGGGCTATCGCAATTTCTTTTAATTGAGGTTTGTTTGCAACACAGGAAAAACTGGCACTGTTTATTCCTCTCCCCTAGCCCCGAACTCCCTCCCTCCCTCTGACTCAAACCTTGCCCACAAAATCAAGGCGATGTTAAATCTCTAAGATGCTGACAAATCATGTAAACCAAATGAATTAGAAAGATGCACACTTTCTATCAGTTTTGATATTTTGCCTACTGCAAATATTTCCTGTTTATTGTACTATATATTATATCACAAAGTTATTGTACCACTATGTCATGTTGACTTTCTCCTTGGCAGTGGCAAGTGCCGTGTCCCAGCATGGTGTGATCGCGTACTCTGGAGAGGTGAAAGTGTACATCAGAAAAGTTATCGAAGTCACATGGAGCTTCGAACCAGTGATCACAAGCCTGTCAGCTCACTCTTGGATGTTGGGGTATATATTGTTTGTGTGTCTACCTCTCTCTCTTGTGCTACTTTTCTACTGTACATAATCTTTCCAACCATTTTGCTGAAAACAAAATTGGTAAACCTGTTCTTTCCTCTCCCACTGCAGTTCCATAATCTGTTCTTCCAAATCAATTCTTCTGAGTTTCATGCCACTTTCTTCCCCAATCTTTTAATTTGATGTTAACTGATTTCCGCTTCCAGGGTTACCTTGTCTTTCCTCATACTCTTTTCAATGTTGGTGTTCAACGCATTCACCTAATAATTAAAATAGTGATTAGAGTAGGAATAAAGGTAGTGAGCCCAGATTGAATCACCTAGAGATGGTAGGTTAAATTTAAAAAGGGATGCTGAATCCAATTTGAGAGAGTGAGACAGAATCTTCAGCACGGGCAGATTTAGAATTATCAAGAAGCAATTTAGGGTAGTTTAAGTTCAATGGGTGAACACATCAGGGAGGAAAGGTATTACCTGTTTTAATTATATAAATAAGATTATGTGTATACAGGTGGGGATGGGCATTCATTTGATTATTACGTAAACAGAAACACTCAGGATTAGAATTGGTGGGTTGTAGAGTTGGAAGTTATACATTTGTAATGTTTCTCTTTGAATAAATCTAAACTGAATAAGGATTGATTTCTGGTTGTTTCCTACACCAACTGGCCATCAGAAATATTCAACCTGGACTCACCCTTAAGGTTGGGATGTGCTTCAGGTCTGGTTAGTGATCAGGGATAGGAGGATGTGTCTTCAACAGAGGCAGATAAGATGACCCCAGATGTGGAGCCTTGAACTTTGCCCTTATTCAATTGTTTGAGGTTTTTGCTTTGTGTGAACGACGGCAGGGTGGAAAAGCAAACTGACCGTGGCACTGTAGTACAAGAGGCCAATAAAGTGGAGAGAGTGAGTATAATATTGGTAGGGGATAGAATAGTCAGGTGGATCCATATTATTCTCTGCAGCAGTTTCAAATGTTATGTTGCCTGCCTGAACCAAGGTAAAGGGCGTTTGTTTGGGGTTGGAGGAGAACTTGGAATGGGAGGGGAAAATCCAGTTGTCATGCTCCAAACAGGAACTGACAACCTATGTAAAGTGAGGTGCTGTTTGAGGATCTAGGCCAATTCATTAGCAGCATCTCAAAGGTAATAATCTCTTAATTACCACCTGAGTCATGTGCAGATTGGCATATGATCAGATGGATCATATTGTTGAATGGTTAGATTTTATTTAGTTGGAGATGATCGTTGTTTGGCACTAATGTTGTCCAAGCTTTTCAGACTGCTTCATTATCTGAGGAGTTGCAAATGGAACTGAACATTTGAGTCATTAGCAAACATCCCTATACCTGGCCTTCTGATGGAGAGAAGGCCATTGATGAAGCAGCTGATGATAATGGTTGGGCCTAGTCACTACCCTGAGGAACTCTTGCGGTTTTGCTGCCAGGCTGATGTGATTGGCCTCCAAAAACCAAAACCATCATTTTTTTGCTAGGTATGACTCCAGTCAGTGATACAATGATATAAAGATAGGTGGGAGAGTAAGCTGCGAGGAGGGTGCAAAGTTTGCATATCGATAGGTTGAGTGTGAAAGATAGAGTGTAATGTGGGGAAATGTGAATTTCTTCACTTTGGTGGGAAGAACAGTAAAGCAGAATAATAGTGAGAAATTGTTAAAGGATGTTCAGAGGAAATTGTGTGTCCTTGTACTGCATTGTGGGTGTTCCTACAGCACGTGGACTGCAGCAGTTCAAGAAGGCAGCACACCACCAGCTTCTCAAGGGGATACAGGTGGGCAATAATTGCTGGCCTAGCCAGTGATGCCCACATCCCACTAATCAATAAAAAACCACAACGTTAACATCCAGGGCAGGAAGCAATTAGTAAGGCAAATGATATATTGACCTTTATTGCAGGGGCGTTGGATAACAAAACTAAGGAATTCTGTTGTACAGGACTGTGATGAAAAAACACCTGGAATACTGTATAAGATCTAGTCTGTACCTAAGGAAATATATACTTGTCTTAGAGGCTGTGTAAAGAAGATACAGGTAACAGATCCTTATCCCCGAAGCTCTGGTGTGCCGGTTTTGGGGATTTTATGGATTTAGGGGCCTAGGCCTTATAATACATAAAATAAAGCTTTAAGAACAAAATGGTTTTATTCAAATTGCTTCCCAGGGCATCAACTTCAAATATAGCCAGTTTTCAGGTCCTTCCAGATTTTAGGACGCCGGATAAGGGAATCGAGTATCTGTACACTACATTGATTCCTGACTGAGAGGATTGTCACGGGAGAAGGGTTTGAGTAGAATGAACCAATACTCTCTGGATTTTAGACGAATGAGTGGTGATCTCAGGTTCTGAGGAGTCTTGACCAGGTAGACAATGAGAGACTGTTTCCATGGCTGGAGAATCTAGAACTAGACAGTATGGTTGTAGAATAAGGGGTTGGCCATTTAGCACTGAAATGGAAGAAATTTCGGCGCTTAGAGGGTTGTGAATCTTTCAAATTGTCTATCCCAGAGAAATTGTGATGCTATGTCATTTCAGGTACATTCAATACTGAGGTAGATGGAATTAAGGTCCCTAAGATAATCAGGTCAAAACATGGAATTTGAGATTGAAAATTAGCCATGATCTTATTGAATGAACGACCAGGTTCAAGCTGCTGAATGGCTTACCGCTCCTATAGTCCAGATAAGGAATCTGTCCTGAGGGGTGGACATATAAAATGCCGTGACACTATTTAAAGAGCAGGGGAATTCTCACAGTGGAACCAATAGCTATCTCTCAGCTAACACTTTTTAAAAAGGCAAATTATGCAGTCATTGGGACCTCGCTATGCACCAAATTAGACGGCATTTTATATATTACATTAACTACAATTCAGAAGTATTTGTTTGGCTGTAAGAATGTTTGGGAATATTCGGAGGGTCATTAAAAAGCAGTGTATAAATACAGGTTCTTTAGGCATGATGGATATAGTGTGTTGTGACCTTCCTGCAAATCTGAAGAAAGGGTGTAATTTTACCCCCCTTTTTTTTCTAAATGCTGGGCAGACTTCAAACTGGGAGAGTTTCAGATCCATCTTTTGGATGTGTTTTCAGCCCTCCCCCCGCCTCATACGCACTCTGCCTGCAAAATTTTGAGCAAGTCTATTCCTCACAGCAGAAGTCTGTGGGCGGAGCTTAACATGCTGCTGCAAGTGCACATTAGCAGAAGCAGGGGTCTGACAGAAAAGAGAGAGCTGTCAGGCCCCTGCTAGTGCAGGCAGCTGAACCAGCTCACCCCCCGCGCAATCGCAGGGACCCGTGGCCCCTGCTGACTCCTCCCACCACCCCCAGACTGATCGCGGACCCGCCACCCTTCCCCCACCAATCGCGGACCTGTTGCCCTTCCCCCACTGATCGCTGCAGAGTGACAACGGGTTCCCTCCCCTCATTAGCCCCGCCCCAGCACTGCCTGGTGGGCATTGCACAGGTGCCAGGGTGGCACTACCAGTCCCTCTTGTCCTCGGCCTTCCCAGGTGGCCTCAATGGCCTCTGGTTCCACCAGCAAAACCAAGTCGACTGCTCCTCGTTCATAGAGAGCATGTCTATTCCTCACCGGAAGGAAGCTTTCCCGGCAAGGTCATAAAGGGGAGTGCGAACCTGGACGATTGAGTGCCAGGCTCGCTAAGCAGATGTAAAACTGTATTAAAATAAATTTACGTGCATTAACCTGCCTCTCGCCCATTTCTGCCGAGAGGCTGACCGTGCCGGAAATCTGGCGCTCATCAAATGGCACCAATCACAAAAACCAGTGCCAATCGCACTAAGCGCTTTGCGTCCAACTTTACCACCACGTCATGCTCAAAAACAGGTGCAACACAATGGCTATGTGTAAAAAATGTAAATATATGTAGAGTGTATATCTAAGAGAAAGATCAGATTAACATCTTCCATTCTTGTTGTAGGTGAAAATTGTAGATGAGCAGAGGTACAAAAAGGTGTTTGAAGATATTGTTCGAGTGATGGATCGGATGGAGAATGAATTCCTACCTTCTTTATCCCTTAGTGGACGAGATGTAAGTGGTCAGCCACAGTATTTTGAGTTTTTAGTATAATTGATTCTAAATGCCTGTAGCCTATGTGAAAACCTCCTTTTATTGTACATGTACTATATATGAATTATCTTTGCCAGTGTTGCAACTGAATGTACCAGGATTGTAGCCCTGGACCCATTAAATGTCACTCTCCATGGAAAACGTATTCCAGGATATTTTTCTTGCAACATTCAAAAATAGTAAAATGGAAACAAAATGCTTGAAATAAACAGCAGATCAGACAGTACCTGGAGAGAAAAGCAGTTAACATTTCAATTCGATGACCTATTATAAGTCCATGAGTACCACTCAGATGGATTCTTTTTCTATTCTGGTTACCAGAATGCTACTTAAATTTTTGCAGGTCAGAGCAAATGAGCGAAGCTGCATGGCAACTATGATCTGTGCCTGGAATATTAAATGTCTACCATTCAAGTCATCCTGCTATAGTTAAAATTACATTTCTGTTCTTTGGTCAGTGTTTCTAGGATACAAAATTAGCCTGTGCCATATTTTCTATTCATAATACTGTTTAGCATTTTGAACTAACTATGTGCCATACAGAACATTCTATAATATAAGATTCAATGGATGATGAAATGTGTTTAATGACAGTAATGGGGGAGTATATCATACAAGTAGTGCTAACATGGGAAAAATATGATTAAGTAACAAAGAAGATCTTTGGTTCAGTAACATTGCTCGAAATTTCCGTCATCCTGCCTTCATTCAGGAGAGGTGTAGGGATAGCATGAAATTAGGTGCAATGGCAAATGATGTCATGCCCACCACCTACCTGCTTCCACTGGTGTTTTACCAGTGATGAATTAGGTGTCATGCAGCCCACCTGCCCTTAGGCCAATTACTTTCCTTAAATGGCCATTTAAGTGCCTCTTTCAGTATTTTACCAGCAGCAGGTGCCCAGGCTACATTGACAAGGGTATCCCATGGTGACTTTTCTGTGGGCTTTAGAGGGAGTTTTCTTCCTAGTCGAGGTGATAGGGGAGGCCCCACCTCCCCTATCACCTCTGCCTAACAGAACAGAATCTGGCAAGTCTACCCCACCTTCTCCAGCTTCCATCACTAGCATGTCTTGTGGACTTTTGCAATCCTAGCACTGGCCACTATCCTTAGTGGCACTGCTGTGACAGAAGAACTGACGCTCCTCTGACTGGCAGCTCTTGGAGGTGGATCATTCTGCCTGGAGGATGAGAGCCGCAAGGGTACTAATTGCCTGATCCCCACAGAATAGCATTGCTGAGTCCAGGGTCAGTAAAGGCAGACTGCCCCAACTTTCTAAGCAGTGGGCAGGGTCACCTCCTCACCATTAAATCCCAGCCCACGATTTTCTGAGATATTTTTCCACAGAGGTCCCAAATAATTATTTTTACACCAATTCAAAGTTCTTCAATATAACATTAAAAAGGACTGTCAAGATTGAATACATTAAAGGAAATAATGTAATAAGCCATCTTAGCAGCAAAGTACTACTCATTAGGGAGCTTAGAATCAGTCTAAATTGTGCAGCTTAACATGTCTGCCATTAACAAGTCAGACAAATTGTTTAACTGTGAATTGGATACTGTAGCATGGAATTTGAAAATTTTCAAATACCACTTAGCATGCGAAACATTAGTTTTTACAGGACATTAATGGTTTATCCTTTCTGAGCTTTATGAAAGTGGCAAAGTGAAAGGAATAGTATTTGTGATTAAAAATCTACAGGTCAATTATTCCAGAATCTTTGAGATACCCTGGATAAGTTTTTTTTTAAAACAGGCACAAGTAATTCATATATTTATTAAAAACATCTTTTGGAATAATTCAACCAAAATGAAGCATCAACGAAAGTTTTATTTCCTTAATTACAGTTTACATTTGGGGACGTTAAGTTCCGGCAGCTGCAAAGGGAAAAGTTTCAGATAACTAACGATGGACAAGTGCCATGTCATTTCTCCTTCATTCCCAAACTGAATGACAGCCATTACAGCAAACAGTGGCTACGGGCAGAACCTTGTGAAGGATATCTTGAACCTTGTAAGTAAACTAAGAATAACAGCCACCATTTAGTGCTCCAGTAATATAATTGTGCTCTCACAGGTCAGTGATTTCTAACAACCTAAGTTGAATTATACCGATAAATAATTTTAATGTTACCTTAGTCCCTAAACTTAAAACTTCAGTATTATTTGTAGAGGTCAGAATGAATTTATTTCTAGTTTCAGTTCTAGCCTTTAGTTTCCAAATTTTAATTGTGTTATATGTGGCATTGTATAGAAGAAGGTTTTTTGACCCGTCGTGCTTGTGCAGGTTCTTTTGAAAGAGCTATCCAATTCCTGTCCCACTCCTCTGTCCATTCCCTATAGCCCGACAGTTTTTTCCCATCATTAATATTTTAGCATCAACCTTTGGAGGAAAAAAATCCACAAAACTTATGTTTTGACAAATGACAACTGTTTAATTTCACGCACAGTTCATGCAGCCACAAGTAATGTTGAGAAATAAACAAGGTCTTCGTGTGCTTAAATTTTCAACATTTCTTCTACAAGTTGTGGATCTATTTTTTTAACAGTGGCTATTATCCTTCTTGACTAAAATAGCCGTATCAGTCTCCATGACTGGGTGGCACAGTGGTTAGCACTGCTGCCTCACAGCGATTCGTGGTTTGGGTGACTGACTGTGTGGAGTTTGCACATTCTCCCCGTGTCTGCATGGGTTTCCTCCGGCTGCTCCAGTATCAAAGAATAAAGAAAATTACAGCACAGGAACAGGCCCTTCGGCCCTCCAAGCCTGCACCGACCATGCGCCCGACTTAACTAAAACCCCCTACCCTTCCGGGGACCATATCCCTCTATTCCCATCCTATTCATGTACTTGTCAAGACGCCCTTTAAAAGTCACTACCGTATCCGCTTCCACTACCTCCCCCGGCAACGAGTTCCAGGCACCACCACTCTGTGTAAAAAATCTGCCTCTTACATCTCCTTTAAACCTTGCTCCTCGCACCTTAAACCTCCCACAGTCCGAAGATGTGCAGATTAGGTGGATTGGCCATGCTAAATTGCCAATTAGTGTTAGGGGGACTTGCAGGGTATATAAGTGGGATTCCGGGAATAGGGCCTAGGTGGAATTGTCGTCAGTGAAGGCTCGATGGGCCAAATGGCTTCCTTCTGCACTGTAGGGATTCTATGATAATGAGCAAAACCTGACACACAAATCAGCTGGTGAATTTTGACAATGCATCTTTCTGTGCTTGAACAGCACTACAAAATATAAATTGTTATATTCACTGAAAAGTAAAATTGACAAATTAAAATCTAATTATTTTCTAGACTGGAATTTTCTGGCCTCCTGTGGTAGGCTTTAGGGCAACAGTGATGACCCCACACACAGAAGGGCTACTCACCCTCCCAATGGATAAGGTGAACCCCCCACAACAGAGCTCCCAGAGTGCCCCCTGTAGCTGTACAAAGGGAGGTGGAGGAATTATAGATCAGGAGCTTAGTAGGTATAAAAATCGTGGACTTAACAGTAGAAGATGAGGATGAAGTAATAGTGCTTATTTCCTCACGTCACATTCTTTTGCAAATCACCTTAAATCTGTGCCCTCTCGTTTTTGATCCTTTTATGAGGGGGAGCAGTTTCTCCCTATCTACTCTGTCCAGCCTACTTATAATTTTGAACATCTCTATCTAATCTCCTCTTAGCCTCCTTCCCTACGAGAAAAACAGTCCTTTATCAAAAGCACTATATTGGCTGTGAAGCACTTTCAGATATCCTGAGGTTATGTTTGTTTTCTTGCATCTTTCGTCGCACCCTTCAACACTCTGCTTCTGGCCTTGTGTGATATTCCCCCTCTCATGGCATTAAAGGATTCAACACACTTCCTTGCAGTTATCCTCTCAGTTCTTCTCTATCTATAAGAATCTATAGAAACTCTGCTTTGCAGGCAAATTCTGTCACATTTTTGGATTTCTCACTCCATGGCTATTCCCCTACTTATTTCAATTGTGAATTGGGACTTCTCTTTTGAAAGTATCATATAAATACAAGTAGCTATGGTTTTATCTAAGTGTCTATATTTAAGAAGAGTTCCTGAATACTTGTAAATGTTCTCTTTCAGATGAGTCTGTGGATATATCACTTGAAGTTTATGTCAGCAAGGACTCGGTGACATTACTAAACTCAGCTGAAGATAAAATTGAGGACATCTTGGTTTTGCATCTGGATCGGGGGAAGGATTATTTCCTAACAATCGGTGGAAACTACTTGCCAAGTTGCTTTGGTACATCACTTGAATCACTGTGTCGAATGAAGAAGCCAATTAGGGAAGTGCCCATCACCAAGCTTATAGATCTGGTAAGAATTTGAAATAATGTTAAGAGAAAATTACATTATTAGTGTTTTACAAATTTTGGGCACTGATTCTTGCAAATTCATCCCTCTTCACCTGTCCTGATTTAACTGAGTGACCAAATCTACATTTACTTGTCAGACACTGATGCATCAAACAGAGACCCTTCAGCCCATCATGCTCATGCTGGCACTTTAAAATTAGCACCATTTTCCTGCTCTTATAATCCTGCAATTTTTTCCCCCTTCAGTCCAATTATAAACTTTCTTTTCAGTTTGACAACAATGACAGCTATGACCTTAAATGAATAACCTTTGCCATAGAATCCCTAGAGTGCAGAAGGAGGCCATTTGACCCGTCGCGTTTGCACCGACTCTGACAGAGCATCTTGCCATATCCCTGTAAATCCACATATTTATCCTGCTAATCCCCCCAACCTACCCATCTTGGGACACTAAGGGGCAATTTAGCATGGCCAATCAACCTAACCTACACATCTTTGGACTGAGAGGGAACTGGAGCACCCCAAGAAACCCACATAGGCAGTCACCCAAGGCTGGAATTGAGCATGGGTCGCTAGCGCTGAGAGGTAGCAGTGCTAACCATTGTGCCACCACCCTGGAAAAATGTTGCTGATATGAGTACATTCTCTTCTTTGCTTCAATGTGGCTCTATTGTTAGATACATGCAAGTGCTAGTTGTTATGAAGAAATGGTTCTGCTGGTAAAAGCAGCAGATAGCTGGCTTTTAGTTGTTACTAACAAACTAATGTTGAACTTCTGTTCTCATTGAGGCAATGGTATTTCTGTGGAGTTTTAGTTACCTCTAAATAATTTGTTTCAGTATGAATAATAGAGACATACAATGAAAATGCACATGAAGTCTGCCCTGGAAGATTTTAAACTATTACTTAATTGTCTGATGATCTGAAAATGATAAGCAACTGTACAAGTTAAAAGATATGATTTTTGCAAAATTACCCTCCATTCTTCTCTTTTGTATTGGGTGTGTTGTGTGCCTATCAGGGGATCAATAGCGGAGAGTACTATAACTGAAGAAACTAATTTGAGAGCATGAGTATATTTAGGTGGATGAGTTATTTCTATTGCATTTACATTGTGTGCTTTGCATGTGCCACTGTTTACTTTTATCCTGGAATGTTTGCCTCAGGATTTTTCCTTTCTTGCTCTATCTTCGCCAGCAGCCACTATGATAACGTTCATCCAGTTTGTCAATTTGGAACTGTTGAAAGTTTTAGTTTATTAGCAATGATGTTCTAGCTCCAGTCAGATAGTGTGTTGGTTTAAACACTGGCTTTTCTGTGTTCAAATCTAGCCAGAATGATTGTCTACTTTTTGTTAACACCTCACATGAAATCTGTTTAGGAAACATGGATCCATGTCATAAAACTACCCAAAATATGGCATTAATTGTCATTAATTTGGTGGTGTTGGGTACAAGGAAGTTGGTGTGGGAAACTGGAAAATGTCTGATACAACAGGGAATAGACTAGGGTGAGAGTACATTGCAGAAAGATATTTACTGAGTCTAATTTTCTATATCTGATCTGAAAGTACTAGCTGTTAACACCCTGTGCCTAAAATGAAGGATATTCGATTCTCTAGCATTCAAATTCCTTGCCTTGATTCGCACAAAAAAGTAACAAATATAAAGTTCATCTTTTTGCGCTAATTTAGAGTCACTTGAGGCTAAGGATGGTTGGTGCACGGTAGTGGAAAATGTCACATTGATGCAATAGGAAGTACATTTTTGAGGTTGCAGCTGGATTATGTTTTTGGAACAGAATAAAGGAAGCTTTATCCTGAATCTTCCTATCCTCTACCTGACTAAGAGTATTTCATTCACACAAACAAAATCTTTTCAAAAATTCTCGCGTTTCCTAGTTGCTGAATTGTACTTCCTCAGGTTCACTTCTGAAGTAAGGTTTTTACAAAGTGTGTATTTTGAAAGTCAACACTCCAAGGAAAAGAAGTAATTATAGTTACACTTATCTCAATTCTGTTGAATCTGCACATATTTTTCAGAAATCTTTCTCTGGCTGATGCTCTTTTTCTCTTTCTATCTCTTGTGCTGTGTTCAGGATGATGACCGCATGTTACAGAAGGTAATGGTACACTTGGAAAGCATTAGACTAATACTGATTGATTACATCTAATCCTTTCTAAATATTTCACAGATTTTGAAGGTTAGAACTGTTCTGAGTCTCCCTAATGACCTTGGATATAAAGTCACTGGTGTGCTACTGAACCACATAAACCAGAAAATGCCAGATTTGATTTCCGATCTGATTGAGTTATCCCATTACATTTGATCTACCGCTATTGGTCCCTACACCCCTGGATAGTGAGGTTTAACTACA
The DNA here is from genome assembly GCF_964213995.1 of Mustelus asterias. NCBI lineage: Eukaryota > Metazoa > Chordata > Chondrichthyes > Carcharhiniformes > Triakidae > Mustelus > Mustelus asterias. Next base: position 105,008,819 of record NC_135804.1, on the reverse strand, counting down.
AATAGGATCCCTGCTTTTCATCGTGACCCAGAGATCCCTGTTAGAAAGTGCACAAAGAAGGATGTGAGTTGAAAAGAAATTTTATCACCAGGACAAAAAGGGCCTTACAAGCTCTTCCTCCACCAAGTAGTGAGCTAAGACTGGCACTTTCCTTCCTTTTCCCCCAAGTTAAATTGAGTAGCAAGTAATTCTTGCACTTGAAATGAAAATGACTTGGTTGGAAAACCAGCACTTAAATTGTCAGATCTGATTACATTTTTAAATAAAATAACATTGTTGGGTCAGAAATGCCAGTAAAGAAAGTAGGTTTTTACTGTTGGCTTAAGGAACATTCTGTAAAGAGGCTGGAAGTTTTCTCCTCCTCCTCATCCTCCCTGCCTCCATGGATTGAGGTTGAGTATTGGTATCTCATTGAAATGGCCATTCATTTACGAGCCCTAGCGAGTCCAACAGAGTATCTAGTGACTGACTGCTTGACCTTGCAGTGCACTGCATCTGAATCCAATTCTATTCTTGCCCAAACTATGGAGGCGATTCTCCCAAAGTTGCTGAATTGACGAGAAAACTGGTCTAGATCACGTCTGTTTCTTCATTGCAACTTCAGACCGAATCTTCCCACTCTGTGCAATGCAGAGGCCACAATCGTGAATCTCATTAAAAACCTGGGGGGCAGGGCCTATTCATGCCGGAGTCTGACAGCTCTGGAACTCTGCGTGCGCAGTGGCCACGATCTGTCATTCTCCCTGTGCTGGCCAGCTCGATCGCTGGGCAGTCAGGGACCCTCGCAGTGCTGCCCCTCCAGCTCCCCCTCCCTCACCACGGCCTGATTACGGCCCCAATGTCCAGCCCCCTGCACCCAGCAGTGGCAATCTCCCCCACCCCTCCGGCCAGGAGGCAGACCAGCCCGTCCCGATCCCTGGCCGCCCTCCAGCCCAGATCGATGCTGTCTGCAGAGTGGCAGCGAGACCCCACCCCCACTAATCACCCCCTAAGCCCTGTCCACAATAGGCCCTGCCCCTTGGCACTGTCTGATGCCTGGTGGGCAGTGCCAAGGTGCCATGGGCATTTTTCCCCTTGGGCATTGCCAGGGGTCAAAGGCTGGCACTGCCGGGTGCCCATGCCAAGGGGTCACCACCCCCAGCCACCCGCTCCCTTCATTCCGGCGGGATCTCCCGCTAGTTCCCCAAACATGGGGAGCTACTCTAAACCCCACCGGAGTGAAATACTCCTGGCAGGGTGGGAGATGCCGGGCCCTATAATGACATTTAAACTACATTTAAAATACATTTTTAAAAGATTTAAATCACTTACCTCTCTTGCCGCCAGTTTCCAGCGCGGTCCCAACTGTGACTATTCTCTGGCTGCGGGAGATGCGCATGTGTCGGGAACGCATGCACGAATCCCTCAAAATGGCCGACACGCGATTCTCCCATCCCAACGTGCCAAAAAAAGTATGCATCGGGATGGGAGAATCGCTCCCTGTGTGTGCACAGCAATCGTGAAGAGCAAGAAGGATTGGACAACCTGGTTGAATTATTTTACCCCACTCCACCACACCTGGAGATATTGAAACCAACTACATTGTCCCAACTGATGTCCTGTCTGAAATGAGCTATCTCAGCATTAGACTGTTGTCTTGGATATTAAAATAGGGAGCCTTTGACCCAGCCCATTGGAGGCGCTTCCTCGGTATCCCCTTAATATAATATAAAAGGTTCAGTTTTGATGCCTGCCAAAATATCTTCCTGGAGCACTTTTGGTGAATGTAATCCATCAGCAGTTTAAAAAAGGACCCACGGATATTTCATGGCACAAATATACTGTTGCGTTTTTTTTCTTGTGTGATTTTTGAAATACAGTACTGGCACCTTAAGAAATCCAAGAGAGGCTGACTAACTTCTAGTTTTCAAATCTTACCCTGCTATCAACTAACATTTATGGATTGATCTTGCTGTTTTTTAAACAAACTAATTCATAATCTGAAGTATCTGTAGGCTGGTGAACCAAGTGATCTGTTAACATTCACAGGAACATTTTTACTCCTCAGGTACTCTTTGTGCAGAACTGCAATGCTCAATTAGCATATCTATGCTACTTATACTGTTAAGTGTAGAAATTTGCAGGACCTGGCATAGCATATGGCACTAAATTGCTTTAACCATGATGCAAATCTTCTTCCATATCAATCTAATTAAACATTCTTATTGCAATGATGTGGCCTGTTGAGAAGCTATCTCAAATTGCCGCTGTCTTTTGGGGCATTTTTCTAGGGCAAAAAGGAGTGCAGGTGAAAATAGCAAACTTTATAAAGTATCGGTGGATAAATATTAAATTGAAAAACATTCGTTGCTGGTTACAGGTTAAAGCTTATGTAAGTAGACAGACAAATGTAAAATACATAATCCTTAAATTTTCACAGCATTCCTGAATATAAGTCATAGAGTTATTTGTGGTATGGCACAGAGGAGTCCATTTGGCCCATTAAGTCCATGCTTGCTCTCTATGGAACAATCCAGTCATTCCCATTCTCCTGCTCTATCGCAGAGCTGTGCAAGTTTATTCAAGTGCATATCCAGTTTCCATTTGAGATCATTGATTGTCCCTGCTTCCATAACACTCCTGAGCAGCAAGTTCCAGGTCAGTACCACTTGCTGCATTAAAATGTTCTTCCTCATGTTCTCCCTGCATCTTTTGCCCAAAACCTTAAATTGGTCTTTCCTAGTCCTTCCAAAATCAGTTTTGTTTTGTCTACCTTATCCAAACCGGTCATAATCTTGTACACTTCTATCAATTTCCTTTGCTCCAACGAGAACATCTCTAACCTAATTATGTACCTAAAATCTCACATCATTGGAACCATTCTGGCTAATCTCCTCAGATCCTTCCTAAAATGTGTTGTCTAGAACTGGCTGCAATACCCTAGTTGCGTCCTTAACAGAGCTTTATAAAGGCTCAGCTTAATTTGGCTAATTGCATACAGAATACCTCTGTTTATGAAGCCCAAGGTTCCATATGCTTTGCTAACCACTCTCTCAAAACATTCTTCAACCTTCAAAGATCAATGCATGTGCACCCACAGGTGCACCCCATCTGTTCTGCCAAATAGCATCACCTCATACATATCTATATAAATTCTGCCTGCCACTTGCCTGCCCTTCTGCTAGCGAATCTATGTCCTAATGCAGTTGATTAATATCAACCTCGCTGTTTGTCACTCATCCAATTTTGGTATCATTGGCAACTTTTGACATTATATTCTGTGTTCCAACATCCAAGACATTTATACATCACGAAAAAGTCAAATTGGTATGCTTAAGTACGAAATCTGTGGAATGTTTTGCTATGTTTTTGCTCCTTTTCATGTTACTCTTAACGCTGGTGAGAATTCTCTTCCGACCTAAAGGCAACATCAGCAATTGTGAATGAGGTAATAAAAGATTGTATAATTTAACAGAATATTGAACTGTCAGTGTTGAATAACGTATTTTTATAGCTGTGACTTTAACCTTCTTGGAAATAATAGACTAGAATTGACACCTTTCAAGGTGCAGCAAAATGAAACCTGTTGCTAACTCTTGGCTAATGCTGTATTTTTGCATCGTTAATGAACAGTGTTCTATTTGCAGGTTTTGCTGATTTTACTTAGCCAAAATTTGCTGTCTTGTCTGTTCATGTTTTGTTTGCCTCTGATATTCTTTTTTTTTGCTATTACTGTTTCTCTGATCATTAAAAAATCCAACCTTTCCATTTATTATATCCAAAATACTACGCATTCCCAAAATGCTTTCTTTTCCTGCACTGCATCTCTGTTAACAGTGCTTGTAGAATACCTTTACATATTCACACATACAGTGAGCACATTGAGATGAGCTCTGATGGAATGACTACTTTTCAAGCATATAAGTGATTTTTGTCTCTCACTTCCAACAAAATGTTGATTTTTTTTTCCCCCTCCTAATTTTACCTGTATTTGAAAAGAAATCGAGCTGAAATATTTCTACAAATGTTTTCATAAATTGAAAATTGAAATTTGAAGATTTTAATATGTTTCAACTCCAAGATATGTTGTATAACTATGCAGTATAAGATTGATTTGATAGTTGAAATATCTCTCCTGAATTTGTAATTTCTACATTTAAGATAAAATGAACTTGAAATAGACATTCCTACTAATGAAGAGTTCAATCATAGTCCAACACTTTTTCTGCCACTTCTCCCACTCTTCAGTTCCCTAGAGAGTTTTTATCACTCTGTCTCCCTGTCCCTGCATTTCTTTCTTTCTCACAACTCGGTTTAAAGCATTGCTTCTTGGGCACCCAGATAACTATGTGCAATCAAGAGAATACGTGAATCCATGCATTATTAGTAAGTGAAAATGTTACCATCAGATCAAAAAGTAAGCTTTGTGCAAAGTCGTCATCACTACATTCCCTTGTGGCATAATATAATGAAATAGATCATTTCCTAATAACTCCTGGAATTTAAAAAAAGTTAAATATTGCCAGAGTTCAAGTCGTAGCCTTTGTAATGATACTAGAGGACTAACATTTCTGAATATGGCATTAGGCCACAGCGCACCATTATCACTTAGAACTTAGAAATACTGTCGATTTTTTTTGGAAAAGAAAAGCTAGTCACTTTTGTTTTTAAAAAAAACTAATCATTCGTAGTTCCAACTTCTTTGCAAAACTTTGATTTTCATGATGAAGATCAATATTATAGCTATAAAAGATTATAGAAGTAATGCAAGGTCCTGTTGTACTACTTGATCAAGTAAAGCCTAGATCATGGTCGGATTTGAATGAGCCCTACCAATCAGAAATGACTTCTCTCTTTCCAGCAACTGACCCTGATTTGTCCAAATTGTTTACTGTGTTGAACAGGAAAAATCTCGTTTTGAGCTTGTCTCAATGGATAGTATATCAACTGACAATAAACCTCTGCAGATTCCAAAGGAAATTTGGTTGTTGGTGGATCATCTCTTTAAAAATGCAAGTCGGCAGGTAGGTGTAACGAATTTTCTTTCCATCAGTTCAACCTCTAAGCTTTAACTCTTAAGATGGCCAAATACAGATGGAAGTTATGACTATAGGCAAAACCTTATGATCTTTTAGTTTGCATCTTGTGATCAACAAAGAAAGTGGTGAACTAAATGCTGATTCTGGCTATTGAAAGGAGTTCTATCTGAACTATTGTGATTTTGCAAAAACATTTTGGCTCTATTACGATTAAGTTTGTCTGTTTAAAGGAATGTTCTTTCTGTAGCCTTTACATAGAGTTTTCATAATCCAATAGTTATTTTCTTTTAATTATTTTTTGCATTTGTCTCCTTTTTCTTGCCTGAAGTTGCTGACTGTTGCTGGCATATGATTCATTGTTATAAAGGGAGCAACTAAAATTACAGCATAGGAACGGGCCCTTCGGCCCAACAAGCCTGCACCGATCATGCTGCCCAACTGAACTAAAACCTGCCGGGGACCATTTCCCTCCGTTCCCATCCTATTCATGTATTTGTCCAGACGCCCCTTAAAAGTCACTATCGTATCCGCTTCCACTACCTCCCCTGGCAGCGAGTTTCAGGCACCCACCAACCTCTGTGTAAAAAAACAAAATGGCCTCTTACATCTCCTTTAAACCTTGCTCCTCGCATCTTAAATCTATGCCCCCTAGCAATTGACTCTTCTACCTGGGAAAAAGCTTCTGACTATCCACTCTGCCCATGCCCCTCATAATCTTGTAGACTTCTATCAGGTCACCCCTCAACCCCCGTCGTTCCAGTGAGAACAAACAAAGTTTCTTCAACCCCTCCTCATAGCTAATGCCCTCCATACCAGGCAACATTCTGGTAAATCTTTTCTGTACCCTCTCCAAAGCCTCCGCATCCTACTGGTAGTGTGGCGACTAGAATTGAACACTATATTCCAAGTGCGGCCTAACGAAGGTTCTATAAAACTGCAACATGACTTGCCAATTTTTAAACTCAGTGCCCCGGCCAATGAAGGCAAGCATGCCGTATGCCTTCTTGACTATTTTCTCCATCTGCGTTGCCACTTTCAGTGACCTGTGTACCTGTACACCCAGATCCCTCTGCCTATCAATACTCATAAGGGTTCTGCCATTTACTGTATATTTCCTATCTGTATTAGACCATCCATTACCTCACATTTGTCCAGATTAAACACCATCTGCCATCTCTCTGCCCAAGTCTCCGGCCGACCTGTATCCTCAGATGGTCCTCATCACTATCCACAAATCCACCAACCTCTGTGTCATCTGCAGGCTTACTAATCAAACTGGTTACATTTTTCTCCCATGTATGCGTGCATGCAAAGGTCACGGCACTGATCCCTGAGGAACGCCACTTGTCACAGTCCTCCATTACCGTCTGACTTCAATGACCGAGCCAGTTCTGTATCCACCTTGCCAGCTCACCTCTGATCCCGTGCGACTTCACCTTCTGTACCAGTCTGCCATGAGGACCTTGTCTACATGGACATCAGTAAGGCCTTTGACAACATCCGCTGCCCTACCCTCATCAATCATCTTCGTCACTTCTTTGAAAAACTCGATCAAGTTAGTGAGACAGGACCTGCTCTTCACAAAACCATGTTACCTCTTGCTAACATGTCCTCTTATTTCCAAGTGGGAGTAAATCCTGTCTCGAAGAATCCTCTCCAATAATTTCCCTACCACTGACATATGGTTCACCGGCCTGTAATTACCTGGATTATTCTTGCTACACTTCTTAAACAAAAGAACAACATTGGGTATTCTCTAATCCTCTGGGACCTCCCCTGTAGCCAGTGAAAATACAAAGATTTCTCTCAAGGCCCCAGCAATTTCCTCCCTTGCCTCTCTCAGTATTCTGGGGTATATCCCATCAGGCCCTGGGGACTTGTCTACCTTAATGTTTCTCAGGAACCTCAGTACCACCCCCTTTTTGATCTCAACATTGACTCAAACTATCTACACGCCCTTTCCCAGACTCATCATCCACCAAGTCCTTCTCTTTGGTGAATACTGACACAAAGTACTCATTTAATACTTCGCCCATTTCCTCTGGCTCCACGCATAGATTCCATCCCTTGTCCTTGCTTGGGCCAACCCTCTCCCTGGCTATCCTCATGCTCTTTATATATGGATAAAAAGCCTTGGGATTTTCCTTAATTCTGCTGGCCAATGACTTTTTGTGACCCCTTTTAGCCCTCCTTATTCCTTGCTTAAGTTTCTTTCTACTTTACTTGTATCCCGCACTTGCTCCATGTGTTCCAAGCCTCCTAGCCTTGACAAATGCTTCCTTTTTCTCTTTGACTAGGCTCACAATATCTCTCGTTATCCAAGGTTCCCAAAACTTGCCATACTTATCCTTCATCCTTACAGAAATGTGCCGGTCCTGAATCCCTATCAACTTGCACTTGAAAGCCTTCCACATGCCAGATGTTGATTTGCCCTCAAACATCTGCCCCAATCTACATTCTTCAGTTCCTGCCTAATATTGTTGTATTATCCTTCCCCCAATTTAGCACCTTAACTTGAGGACTACACCTATCATTATCCATCAGTACCTTAAAGCCTACTGAATTGTGGTCACTGTTCCCAAACTGCTCCCCTACTGAAATGTCGACCGCCTGGCCGGGCTCATTCCCCAATACCAGATCCTGTAGGCCCCTTCCCTAGTTGGACTACCTACATACTGTTTCAAGAAGCCCTCCTAGATGCTCCTTACAAACTCTGTCCCATCCACGCCCCTAGCACTAAATGAGTCACAATCAATATAGGGGAAGTTAAAATCTCCCACCACAACAACCCTGTTTTACACCTTGCCAAAATCTGCCTACATATCTGTTCCTCTATCTCTCACTGGCTGTTGGGAAGCCTATAGTAAACCCCCAACATTGTGACTACACCCTTCCTATTCCTGAGCTCTACCCATATTGCCTCGCTGTATGAGCCCTCCAAGGTGTCCTCCCACAGTACAGCTGTGATATTCTCCTTAACCAGTAATGCAACTCCCCCACCCCTTTTACTTCCCCCTCTATCCCACCTGAAACATCTGTATCCTGGAACGTTAAGCCGCCAATCCTGTCCTTCCCTTAACCAAGTCTCTGTAATAGCAACATCATCATAGTTCCAAGTACTAATCCAAGCTCCAAATTCATCTGCCTAACTTGTTTCACTTCTCGCATTGAAACAAATGCACTTCAGTCCACCAGACCCTCTTTGATTAGCAACCACACCCTGCCTACTCTTTCCCTGGTCAGTTTAGATGCAACCCGTCCATTATGGTCATTCAATATTCTGGTCATTCTTTAATGTAAGATCTAAACCATGTTGCTAGGCTATAAGACGATTAAGGGCTTCACAGTGAAACCTGATATTGTTACAATTTGTGCACATTGAGTTAGAAGAAACCAATTTCAGAAACAAAGTAATGCCTCTTCCATTCCCCGCCACTTCCTTTTCCTCCTGAAGAATTACTGACTCCATGTAGTTGTACCTGGACCCTCCTCATCTATATACCCTCCTGATATAACAAGCTCACTAGGGTGGTCATTTTTTAGTGCTAGCTGCCAATAGTAGGGAGCTTGTAGTGATGAGACATGCAGGCTCAGACTAGAATTTCATCTGTGTAGTGCTTTTTTTTCCCTTGCTTTCCTCAAAATGGGCATCCTCAAATTTCTAGATCATTGTATAGAAAACCATGTAGCAGAGTTTGAAATGTGAGTTTTCACCAGTGCAGAGAATTTAAAAATTTTCATTAACTTGTTGCTGTTTTGACAGGAGGACCTGTTCCAGACACCTGGTACACAGGAGGAACTTCAACAGATTTTTGACTGTTTGGACACGAGCATTCCACAAACCATTCGTATCCTTTACACTAGAACCTGAAACCAGAGTTAATGTTTTTTTTATTCTTTATTGGGGTGTGGATGCTGCTGGCAAGGCCAGCATTTTTGCCCATCCCCCGTATTTATTTCCCTGGAGAAGATGGTGGTGAGCTGCTGCCTTGAACAGCTGCAGTCTTTCTAATGCAGCTACACCCACAGTGCTGCTGGGGAGGGAGTTGCAGGATTTTGACCCTATAACAATGAAGGAACGGCGATATAGTTCCAAGGCAGGAGACTGTGCATCTTGGTGGGGAGTTTGTTAATGATGGTGTTCCCACGTGTGTGCAATCCTTATCCTTCTAAGTGGTAGAGGTCATGGGTTTGAAAGGTGCTGTCGGAGAAGCCTTGATGAGTTGCTGCAGAGCATTTTGTATGTAGTTCTCACTGCAGCCACTATCAGTGGTGGAGGGAGTGAATGTTGGATGGGCTGCCTACCAAGCATACCAGATTGTCCTGGATGATGTCAAACTTCTTGAGTGTTGTTGGAGCCACATTCTTCCAGACAAGAACTCCTGATTTGTGGCTTGTAGATGATGGAGAGGCTTTAGGGGAGTCAGGAGATGAGTTACATTATTTATATGGCTTTTCCAATTCAGTTTCTGGTCAATGGTGAAATGCAGCATGTTGCTAATGGGGGAATCGGTTATAGTAATGCCGTTGAATGTCAAGGGGAAATCGTATTATTCTCTTTTGTTGGAGATTATCATTTCCTGATGTTTTATGACGTAAATAGGAATCCTGACAGGAACCCTGGATGACTCGGGATGTTGAGCTCTTGGTCAAAAAGAAGAAGGAGGCATATGACATGCATAGGCAGCTGGGATCAAGTGGATCCCTTGAAAAATGTAAAGGTTGGCGAGATAGAGTTAAGAGAGAAATCAGGAGGGCAAAAAGGGGACATGAGATTGCTTTGGCAGATAAGGCAAAGGAGAATACAAAGAGTTTCTACAAATACATTAAGATCAAAAGAGAAACTAGGGAGGGAGTAGGACCTCTTAAGGATCAACAAGGTCATCTTTGTGTGGATCCACAAGAGATGGGTGAGGTCCTAAATGAATATTTCTCATGGGTATTTACCACCCAAAACAAGGTCATCATAAACCTTTTTGCTGTTGATGAGTGATTTTAAGATTTTCAAGCAGGCAAATATGTGGTATTATAGAGTTGGAGGACATAACTTCAATGTAGTAACCTCATTGCCCACAGAGTTGTCCCTCTTAATTGTTTTTATTAAGGGAACCAAGTTGTTCTTATGCACCTGTGGTGGCAATCCTTTTTGCAGCATTGTAAAGTATAGGAAGCCTGCTTTCATCCTGGCAGTATATGTATTTTGTGCAGGAAATTAGATGAGAGGGAAAAAGGACGCAAAAAGAGGCTACATGCTTCATTTCTTTGCACATTATTTGCCTGGCAATGGTTTCAATAAAGCATTTAGTGCAAAAAGCTGACCAATTCTGGATGAAAGGTTGTTGGATATTGTGTTCACTCAATTGAAAGTTTTGGGAACCTATTTTTCACTTGTCAAACCTCCATCATTTACCTTTAACTCAGTGTGCCCTCATTTTTATAAAAGCCTAGATTTATTACAATCCCATATAATTCAACATCTGACAGAAAACCCCCCATTTAGGTATTCTGTGCAAAGCCAAATTTGTATCACTCTTAGATACTCAAGTCAATACCGATCAATGCTGTTCATATTTCCTGATTTTGTGTACTAGCTGGCAGTAACCATTCAGTGGCTGAAGCTCTGCTGATCTTCCTTGAAGCCCTCCCAGAGCCTGTGATATGTTATGAGCTGCATCTTCGATGTCTAGAAATTTCACCTGATAATCGCAGCTGTAGACATGTAAGAGTTACAGCTCCGTAATTGTTCTGTGTGACTATGATGATACTGTATATAAAATGAGATCACAATTGCTTAATGATTCATAATTTGTACAGATATATTTATTTTCTGCAGAAAACACATACCTAGGCAACATATCTACCTATTAAACATGTATTTATATAGGGCCTTTACCATCGATTGGATCAGTGTGGCCTAGGTCATTCACAGAAGCACAATTTGCAGCTGTGTGGTTTGAAATAAATGGAGAATTTGTGTGGAAAGTAAAATAGCATAATAAGTTTTTAAAAAGTAGCATTTTCACGGACAATTCAATGGTAAGCAACCAGTATAAGTTTATAACTTGTGCCCAAACACTTAGTTCAAAAAGTTCTTGACTATCGTGGCAGATTTCCCACACTACACATTTCTGCACATCTAGATATAAAGAATGCTGACTCATCTGAGCTCAAGATGTTACATAGGTGCCAAATTCCTCGGGCTTGATTTCATCAGGTTATAATTCTGAATCAGTAATTAGAAATCCCAGCTAGACCACGGTAGCACAGTGGTTAGCACTGCTGCCTCACAGCGCCAGGGACCCGAATTCGATTCCCGGCTTGGGTTACTGTCTGTGTGGAGTTTGCACGTTCTCCCCGTGTCTGCGTGGGTTTCCTCCGGGTGCGCTGGTTTCCTCCCACATTCTGAAAGGCGTGCTGGTTAGGTGCATTGACTCGAACAGGGGGGTGGTGGTGGGAGTGGTCGAGGTGGCCCAGAAATGTTCAGGGGCCCATCGATCGGGCCATGGCAGAGTTGGAGGGCTAGCGATGCGGGGGTCCCAGGGGCTGATCGGGAGGCTGGCAGTGCGAGGCCACTGCGCATGTGCCGATCTTGGCGCTAACAGATCAGCGCATGGGCAGTGGCCCGCTCAGTACTATGCTGCTAATCTTTCCAGCAGGAATAGGTCCCGCCCACTGATTTTCAGCGTAATTCGTGCTGAGGCACTCTGCAGTGCAGTGTGTGCAAGATTCATTTTGAAAAAACAGCAGGATTTACTCCAGTTTTGACACTTAGAATTTTTTGGGGAGAATCGCCCCCATGATGTTTGCATTGCCAAGAACATAACTGTTAGTTTTTCAAGAAAGATAGATAGACTTGTGACAATCCCCAAATTGAGCAAAGAACCCAGAATCCCATCTGAATTTTTTTATTCAGTAACAGATGACTGTCGTGGCTTCCCCAAACGAATCATTACAAATGCATATGCCTTTGCATGCCATTTCCCACATCCTATCTCACAAAAAGTCCCACTTGCCGATAATTCCCCATCCTTGTCAACCTCTTTGATACCCTGTCAGTCATCAGAACAACTTGCAAATCTACATATGACTCCAAAACCATCTAGGGCCTAGTTGCACCGTACCTGTCCAAATCTCTATTCCAGACTGCATCTTCTAGACCTCAGTTGCTGTCTGTTGAGCCATCCCACACTCTACTAGTAACAGAACCTTTTAGTGATCCCACTCACTAGAGTTCTCTTAAGTATCTCCTCCTTTCCTTCAATATCTTCCTAAGAACCTACATCTTCAGCCACAGCTTTAACCACTTCCCTGATTTCCTTACATCTGCTTGGATCTGGTACCAAGTTGTTGAGTGCCTTAGGACTTTTTGACAAATTAAATGTCACACATAAAGTCATCATTTGTCCATACGTGGTGCAGAGGCATATTATCCCTGAACCTCTGCATATTTATCTGAAGGCTGGATCTGTACAAGTAGGATTTATTGGATAATAATTAGATTTTTTAAAATCTTGTTTTAAACAGCATTGCATCCATCATGCAATGTAATGGGTATTTCAACATTAAGCTCCATAATATCCTGTTATTCATTGTTGTAGTGTTTTACACTATATTATGCCACATTGAATATTTAATATCAAGTTATTGTGTTGATGAATTTTTAAATCTTTATATTTCCATAATTTTCTTTTTTTCCCAGTTGATAACCCAATTGCCACGCAGCCACAGAAATGTGTTTAAGTACTTGATGGCATTTCTGCGGGAATTATTAAAGCACAGTGAAGACAACAAGCTTGATGCCAAGATGTTAGGTAAGAAAATTTGAGCTGTATCATTAACAGAGAATGTCATGGCAACTTTTCTGAAACACTCTCAGGTCCTGAAACCTTTTTTCTCAATAACCATATGGCACTGTACATCTAAGTAAGATTGCTGATGTATTAAATTGAATTATTTACTCTGATCTTGTTAACACTGTTTTAACAAGACTGAAAATGATTATATTCCAAGAAAAGATTTATGCATTCTTCATTTCAGCTGGGGCATCTCTACTTGTATAATAATTTATTTAAAGTATCTATTGAGTCAATTTGATACCAAACCTGGAAAATTTCCATCAGGCCAGTTCTGTAACTAATGTTGCATTATTTATAGAAAATAAATTCTTCCCTAATCTATATAATGTCATAACATGGAATTTGAGAGAGAATTTTAACTTCTGGCACTGATGGAAAGCAAGCAATTGTAGATTATGAAAAAGAAAATCAGCAGGATCTTATGATGAGTGGCCAATGTGCGATAGACTGTTTTCTGCCAACACCTGATGTTAAAAATAACTCTGATTTCCAGAATAATGCCTTGGACAGGAGGTGCTGTTGTAACCTTTTTAAAGTTGCGACTGGAATGACATTTTCACTTCTAGAGATCTAAGAGGCTAAAGGTTCAAACCACATTCAGGGAATTGATCAAATAATTTTGGCCAACATTTCAGTGTAGTATTGAGGGATGTGGCACTTTTCGTTTGAAGATTAGGGAGTTCTCCCTAAGCTATGGCCAGCATTTGTTAGTCAACCAATATCACCAAAATTAATTAACTGGTAGTACAAACTTCTCTGATTCAGCGACTCTCCCATTAGTGGACTTGTGTATCTTTATTTTCCAGCACAGTAGCTGACCTGGGATAGTAACAAAGAAAACCCCACATTTTGTGAATGGGTGTCACCACATGTCTCCAGGTTTCAAAAATGTTTTCTATGAAAGACAGCACAGTCAATATTGTAAGAATCTCTATGTACCTGACTGAAGTGCCAGCCTAGGTTTCTGTGCTCAAGTCTCTGAAGTAGAACTTGCAGTCACTGTCTTCAGTCACGACCTCAGAGGCCAAAGTGCTATCCACTGAGCCATAGTTGAAGCATGTTAAGCAATATTGGGGGCAATCTTGAACCCATTCCCGCTGTCAATGGGAATTCTGGCAGGGGCTCAAGATTGTGGATGGTTCCAGCGAGGGTGGGGGAGGGATGGAGAGCCCCTGAGACCTCGAGACCTCCTTGATGGGCTGGGGGAAGGTTTATTACTGTTCCTTTAAACATGGCGCCCTGATTGCTGGCGTATTGATGCCCCACCGCCTGTGTGACGGTGTGAAGCACACCCCTTCGATTTTTCTTTTTGGCAGAGTCTGGAGAGAAAAACGCTGGTTTTCTTGCCGGAAACAAAACTGCATTTTTTGGTAAGATTTATCCATTGCCTTTTGGAGAATTCATTCAGTCATCCATTTACTTTACTGTTTCAGTGACTTCAGCTTTTTATTGTCGTCGAGTGAAGAACGGGTACTGCACCTTCAGGGAATTAAGCCTCAGAATCTTCAGTCTGTCTATAATAAAGCTTAACTTTAAACAAACATTCTTTATGGGAAAATGGTCAAATTTTCAAAAAATTACAAATGATCAGCCTTGACATTGCTGTGTGTGTGATCTAGCTGTGCATACATTGGTTCCACATTCACCTCGAAAACAGTGATGCCTGTACTTGAAAACTAACTTGTGGGGCTGTGAATCGTCTTGTGCCATCTGAGGACATGAAAGCTGCTTCGTAGATGCTTGTTTGTTTGTTCTTAAGACAATTAGACATTTGCTTAATGAAAAAAGTGTGCTGGAAGTGCACAGTTGGCCAAGCAACATTGCTGGAGAGAGAAACAGTTCGCAACTCAGGTTGTTAAAATGTGGAATGAACCTGAAACATTGCCTGTTTCACCGCGCATGTTAGTTTGGTTTTGTTATTGTTGCCTGACAGTATCCATGCTGGTCTGGTTTTGTTATTATGATTTCATTTAATATTGTGCTATACTTTTAATGTATTCATAAATTGAATAAAAGGACATACCGCAATTTCCATCCCTCTTGTAGACACTTTAACCATGTTCACACATGAAAAATAACTGCTGACAGGCAGCTGTGGAAGCAACCCCCAGCAGGGGTCATTACGTTGAGGAAAAGAAGGGATAGAATTCAGGCCAACAGAGCAAACCATATACATCCAGTGGTTTTTGTTGTTTTAACTCGGGTCATGACAAGTGGGAAACTCTAGCTGTTGAATGCAAATAGCAACATCAGCTGTAGGTAGAAATTCACCTTCACAATGACATGTATTTCAAAAGCTCCAAAGCAAATACCAGCCCTACAAACAAGGCTCCAGCAGGGATCATCCCACATTGCCGGCAAGGGATATAATTTCATGTATGGCACTTGTGTCAAAAGTTGCCTTTCCAGCATTAGCTTGTTCAGCCATCAAGAGAAGTGAAGCAGATGATCTCATCTGACCTCACCAAAGTTCTGAAGCTGCATTTCCATCATCCCTCACAAATGGAAGAGTGCCAGTGCTTGCAGGCGGCTGTTTGCTCTGATACACTGAATTTTTGAACTTGCCTCCCCTGCCTGTTTCAGCTGAGGATAAGCTAAACCAAATGAGAATTCACAAGATTGTCAAGTTTCAATTATGTCTGCTTTGCCCAAATATATTTACAGACTTGCGCAAGTGTTCTGAGATACAAACCTAATTATTAGTTTGTCTTCTGTAAGCTAGTTATTAAACACATGTTTGAAGACCAACATTATTAAATACATGGAAAAACTAGGTTGAAGGCATTGGTATTTTCCTACAAGTTTATTGCATAATTGTTTGTTTTCCTGTAATTCACAGCTACCCTCTTTGCAAGTCTCCTTTTGAGGCCACCACCAAACTTAATTGGACGGCAAACCCAGAACGATCGACAACGTGCTGTGGATTTTATCTATGGTTTCCTGATAAGTGGAGATGAAGACTAAATGCCAGGCGTACTTCTGATAACATTTTTCACTGCACTGTGACAGTAGCTATATTAGTTGTGTTAAAATGGTGATTGAATGATACAGATGATGAGACCTGTTTTTTTTTCATTTCAGTATTGATCTGAGTGAATGAAGGAAGCTCCTTAAATCTTTTTCATCAAGTAGTTTAGAATGCTCGTCACATCATGACCCAGCATAACCGTTCACCTTTCCAGTCATTTCCCATAACCTCTTGTCAACCTGAATTTTTATTACCAATTGCATTGTATCTAAACATCTGTGTTTACTGCCATATTAATGGAAGTTAGAGTGGGAATCTTTTATATAGTTGAAGGTGACTGTAGGGCTGCAATGAACAAGGGAAGCTGCCTCGGATTGAACAGGGAATATACTGCTATATCACAGTATATAAATTCCACATTTGCTTCCATTGTTGAAACACAATAATCATAACTATAGCAAGTGAACAAAAATGGTTACAACAGCAGTAAATGAGTATGAACAGTTATGCCTGTTGAGTACTTCAGTCCCCACAATTGTGGTGGGATTTTTATCTACATGATAAAATTCAGTTTCATTATGTCCTGATGAGACCGAGAGGTAAAGTATCTTTCATAAAAGATTGTTCTATTTTGGCAAGATATTAGCCTAGATTTCCAAGTCAAGAAGACTACATGGAGATGGTGGATTCCATTGGGGCAAGAGGAAAAGAATGGGTTGACTTTTAGAGATACAAATTTAACAATATAGACCACAAAACTGTCTGAAATATGGTTAATGTATAAAATCTTACAAAATTGCTGAAGTTCCAGATGAGGGCATCTGCATAGTTCATGTAGCTAACCCATCCTTGTGTTTTGCAAAATGCTATTCAAGAAATGGATGGAGCAAGTCTTAGTTGTCAATTTCATATTTATTGAACATTTGGTTTGTGACCTAAAAATAGCATGTGCTTTATCTGGAAGGTAATAGTCAGCCATGCATTCTAATTTCTATATGATGACATAAAAGCCTACTTTGTCATTCAAGAGGAAATTAGCAATAGTGCCAATGCAATATATTCTGTTCCAAACCACTGAACTCCATATCCAGTGGATGGGGAATTCATATTCATTTCAGCCTGATTGAATGGCTGAGTTTTGTCCATTTTCAGCTCGCCTTTCAGAAACACATTTCCTGTTTGCCAGTCAAAGTAATATTGCAGTGCCATAGAAAACTCTGTCCTTTGACCAGAGAAGCAATGTTACACAAATGGTACGAAATGTTTTTATTCAACTGGGATAGTGATAGGTTGAATCCATGTATCATTCAATCACTAGTAAAAAGCCATGTGATAATCAACTTAGGCTAATGTATTGTTGCCAGATCCCAGCCATGGGGAGATGAGCATGTGTACATATATTTAAAAATCTATGGCAGTGTCCTTTAAAGAAGAATTTATGTGTAGCCCAGAGTACTTTCAATATAATGTATTCTCGTAGGTAAGGTGCAAAAATCATTTTTCAAATACAGATATCTCCTATTTCATTCACTATGTTTATACATTTCTGTAGAGACACATAGTCAATCTCCGCATTCGGTAAGGAGCATCTCCACTGAGAATATCAACACTACAAACCTTTGAGTTGGATTTCAATTGTCCTTGTTTTCCCCATCAATGCATTACCTGGATGAGATGAATGGTATTCTACATTTGTACAATTAACTTGAATTTTTCATACAATTTGGCATCAATTTGAGTTGAAAAATACAAGACCGTTAATTAGTCCAGATTACACAGCAGTTGAAATGAAAGATAATCAAGCAGCTCATTTTCCAAATTCACTGTAACCAAGAAAAGCAGAAGCGTCAGTGTGTGAACTTGGGCTGATTTTCTGCCAGCCAGCCAGTGCTGGCCATGTTAAATTAAAACATGGAAACCAGGAATTAAATTAAAGTCTTTTAAATTCCTGTCCATAAGTGTATTGAAATGTCTTGATCTGTTGATTAAAGTTTTTATCTTCACTGTTTTTATCACTGTAGTGAACTCAACAGACTCAATAAACTAAAAGATGGGACTAATCAAAAATACCAGTTACAAGAAGTGTTCAATGTCATTGGTGCAGAGGGCAGGTACTTAGATGCCAATCTATGATTCACAATTGTTCTGTAATACACTACAATGTATATTTCAGTCTCTAGGTTATTTCATTATCTTTTGGTTAAATTTTCCAATTAAAATCAATTTAAATCTATATTCAAATAGCATCATTTGTCATTTATTTAAAATATATAGTTTTTGTTTCTGTTATTTTGGCCTTTTGACGCATTTCTTAAGTCAATGTTGCTCCTTAAGCTTAAGCCCCTTAGGTATCAGAAATTGTGAATCAGGATATGTATTGCACTGCAACTATTTCATATATTCATTATCCAGAAGTTTTTGTGTGATATCTGCAAGATGCCTTATGTTAATCATGCAGACAATTAATTTGGCAAATAGAAATGAAGTGCAGCCAATTCCAGCATCATTTTTAAATGGTACAAAATAATATGCGGTAATTGTTACATTCTCAAATATCTAAAATATATACTGTTAAATCGTTTCTCATGAGAATTGGATTGTTATACTGTTCCATAACATTATAGCTGATGCAAGTGTTCCTGTTAATCATATTGCTAAATATAGCCCTCACCCATTCTTCATTCTACTTTCAGTAAGAAAAAAGGAGCTGATATTCAGTACAAAGAAAATCTTTTTAACTGTGTTGTTCTTTTGCTGCTCTATATTTATGATCAGATTTTTTTGAAACTACACGTTAGTTTGAATTATTTATTCAAACTAATGATTTATCTAGAAGTAGTAGTGATTTGATGCCGTGCTTTAACTGTGTAAAACTTTCCTTATACTGTACCGTGCATTTGCAATACTAGTCAATTACCACTCCATTGTATTCCATGTTAGAGTACTGTTTATTGAACTGCAATTGTAGATATTTGTTTCCCTTTTAAAAAGTTATAAATATGAATAATAAAAATAAATACCTTGAAATCTATTTTTAGTTAACAGTAAAACAAGCAATCTTGCAATCCATATTAAATGCACATGACATTGTCAAGTTCAAATAGTTCTATCACATAGGTAAGGGAATCTCAGCTGTTGATTAAAACAAGCCCCAATAATTACTCTTGCAATACTGGGACTTCCCAGAAATTAATCCCTTAGAAGTGCTGAAGCTTATTTTAACATTATATATTATAAGAATGTAGATAATTGTCTCCTTTGTGTTTAAGAAGCAGCCTTTTAAGGAGATGTCTAAACTGTCTATAAAACAGATGCTGCCTATTTTCTCAGGACAAAAGCTAGGTAAGAATTACATTCTGCGGATGGAAGTGACTTGTGTTTTGAACTTGACATTATTAATCATCCAAAAATTGAATGGCAACAGCAAACAAAGCTATTGTTTTTAACATTTGTATTACTATTTTTCGTAGTATCTTGCATGATATATGCAGAGGGTGTGTTCCAACCTACAGCAAAGTAATTATTTGAAACTAAAATGATCACACAGCCATGTTTAAGGGTAGCACTTGGTCAACTTGGCACTTGTCTCTGTTTGCTGAAGCAGATTGCTTTTGTCATGTTCTCGCCTCAATAAGCAAAAACATGAAAAATAAGATTCAAGCTGCAATACTTCGTCTCTTTGCTGCAACTACTGCCCTTTGTTCTAGGACATCTTTGTCAGTTAATCTCTCCTGCCCTCCATCCTATCCCAAACCTTCCCTTTTGTTCTTCAGATCACAAACAACCTCTCCTGGTCCTTCCATGCACGACACTATTAGTTAAAAAAGCCACCCCCACTAAAGCCTCTATTTTCTCAGGAGGCTAAGGAAATTTGGCATGTCCGCTATGACTCACCAACTTTGACAGATGCACCATGCTTGGTGTGGTTCCTGCTCTGTCCAAGTCTGCAAGAAACTGTAAAGGGTCCTGAACGAAGCCCAGTCCATCATGCAAACCAGCCTCCCATCCATTGACTCTGTCTACACTTCCCGCTGCCTCGGAAAAGCAGCCAGCATAATCGAGGACCCCACACACCCCAGACATACTCTCTTCCACCTTCTTCTGTCAGGAAAAAGATACAAAAATCTGAGGTCACGTACCAACCAACTCTAGAACAGCTTCATCCCTGCTGCCATCAGACTTTTGAATGGACCTACCTCGTATAAAGTTGATGTTTCTCAATACCCTATCTATGACTGTAACACATTCTGCACCCTCTCCTCAATGTACGGTATGCTTTGCCTGTATAGCATGCAAGAAACAATGCTTTTCACTGTATACTAATACATGTGACAATCAAATTCCTTCCCCCTTTCCTTTTCAATGGCATGCGATCCAACACATTTCTCCTACAGTTCTGAAGAAGTCATATTTGAGTGAAACTGCTAGACCTGCTGCGTATTTCCAGCACTGTGTGTTTACTGCGGAGGGGAGGTTGAAAATTTGAAATTGATTGCTTTTGTTTAAGTTGAAATTGTAATTCTTGGTTCACTCAAGAACAATATCCGTGCATTTGAAAGGCATGCTGGATGGCCAAATTACAGATGTATGCCACATACCCTCTTTTTGACACTAAGATGCTCTGTACTACTATGTTAGATCATCTTTCTCTATTTTCCTATCCTGTTGCAGAGAGATGCTGCAGCCTCTGCTCAGCTTAGAACTACAAGCCTACATACTTCTTGGCACTGAGCTTTACAGTTCTAATACTGAACATCACTGTGGGCTCCAGGACTTTTGTCCAAGTTGAGCACTGTTCAGTCTGTCCTTTACTGTAAATGGGATAAGTCCTAGTTATTCAATTGCATGATGTTTAATAAATAGTTTCAAATTTATTTTCAAATTTGCTGAAATGTTATATGCAATTCCACTGTATCACTAAACTGCATCCATTTGATTTTGTCACTTATCCATGAGATGGTACTTTCCTTTATGCCATGCATAGCTCTGTGTTCATCATTCAAATCCCGCAGGGCATGACCACAAAAATCAAGGCTGATGCTCCAATGCAGGACTGAGGGAGCACTGGCCTGCCTGAAATGCCATCTTTCAATGAGACTTTAAACTAAGGCCCCATCTGCCTGTATAGGTGGATGTAAAAGATCTCATAGCACAGATTCAAAGAAAAACAGGAGAGTTATCCTGGTGTCCTGGCCAATATTTACCCTTCAATCAACTTCACAAAAAAAGAGATTATTGTTGTCATGTTGCTGTTTGTGGGAGGATGAAATGTAGCAGATGAACTGCTGCATTTCCAACACGGCAGTCAATGACTGTTCTTCATTGGCTGTAAAGTACTTTGAGACATTCAGTGGTCGTGAAAAGATATATATAAATGCAAACCTTTCTCTCTAGTTCCAAAGTACCAAATCATCTTGCAATGAATGCACACTATGCGTTAAAAAAAAACAATCTGTGAATAAGGTTGATGGCATAGGGCATGAGGTGAACATCACTTTAGTTGACTGAGCTAATGTAAATAATGAAACCTGCACTAAATTTACGTATTCCACCTTCCTAATAAATTGTGAATGGATATCTTTTCTTTCAATTATGAAGAGAAGAATTGCTTTTAGAATTATCACTCATGTTATTTCATGCCATTCAAAGTCATACACAAAAGCAGCTTTCAGGCTAATATTTTCACCACACAAATTAATCGCAATAACTGGGGAGTGGGAAAGAAAATTGGGCTGTGCAGTGCCCATTTTTAAGTGCTGCGTGGTTACCTAATAAGTCAAAACATTAGGTCCAAGATGGAGTGCACAGGGTGCCAGTATAGTAGAGGGATTTGTATATGCACACCTAATGACTGATGGCAACATGGCAGCTCATTGCGTGAATATGTGCATTAATACCAGTATTACCATTTTCAAACTGCACATTCCAACCAGTTCTCCATCTTAACCTTGCACGGCTTAATGAATCCCACCAGTTATTTAAGAATCATGAGCAACTTAGGTCACTTTCTGATTATTTCTTTGGGGTGCTGGTGAAATTGTTTGTATTTTTGGAACTTTTCTATATTTTGCTGAAATTTGAACGGCCTCGAGGGCTGATTGGTGTTGAAATATTTTTCTCGTCATTTAAAATCTTGTGCAGAAACAAGTGTTGCTTCCAGACTTGAGTAACTTGGCAGGGCTTCCTCTCGGAATTAAAAATGACTGGGGAAAGAAGAAAGGTCTTGCAAAACAGGAATGAGTGGGGAGAGGGACTCTCAGAGGGAGGCCATATACTTAGATGGTCATGAGGTAATTTACTTTCCTCAGATTCAACGAAAGCCAATGCATGAGACATCTTCATAAAAGAAAGATAATTGCTAGACGCACATCTGTAGCCTCAAAGCAAGGCAAGGACCATCTTGCCTGTAGCTGTCAAGCTGACCGTAGCTCTTTTATGAACCTGGCTCCTTTCAGCCTACTCCCAAGAGTGAAAAGCAATTGTTAAAGAGCTAATCAAAGTTAATGAAACTTATCTTAATTGACCATGCTAAATGAATTAATTTGTACTGGGTCAGGCCATGTTCCAGTAATGCCTGATACGGATAGGCCATTACTTCCTGGCTCCCTGGAGTCACTGTTGGAGAAGGTGGTGAAGATGCCCTGGGGAATCCCTCTAGGAAGTTCATGCATAAGAATTTACTTTTGTATTAAAAGGCTAACTTAACCAGGACGATTTCACTGGGCTGGGAACCATCCGAAGAAGCGATTTAATTCGCTAACGTCTGATTGTTCTGCCAGGTTTACACTCATAGGCTGGGGTTTTCTTGCCTCCCCACGGCATCTTTCTCAGGGAAGCCGGTGGCGCGTTTGACCTGCAGCGGAGGTGTACTGTTGGCGGGACGAGAAGATCCCACCAGTGTAAACAGACAGAAAGTTCTGGCCATAGTTATCGTGAAAGAGTTAGAAGGGCAAAATGCACTTGCATCTTCAGAGCAACTATTTTAAAGACGTAGGCCAAGCCCTGCAGTGGTCGCACACCTGGCCTCCCAGAGGATCCCCTGCACCTTTCCTCTTCCTACGCACCCTCCTGCCTCCCCCACCCCACCCCCACCACCTGCCAACTCGACATCTCTCATGGCATAGCTGAAGGCATGAAAATGGGGCATGCACTCCTTTTAGACTTCACTGCTGGAGCCTTTTAGTCTCTCAGGTCTGAGTCAGGAAGGTCAGGCAAGATTGGGGGGGTGGGGGGGGCTTTAGATTTCAAGTGAAGTTAAGTCACAATACTCAGGAAGTTACAGGCCATTATTTTGGAGTAGTGTGAACATCTTTGCTACTGAAACCTAGAGCAGTTCAAATTTTATGGTTGGAGTATTTGTGACAGTAAATAATACACAAAGTAAGCTTCTTTGTCATATTTTTGGAATTTATCCCATACCTGTTGCAAGAGGAAGATATGCAATTATATTTTACCTAACTGTGAACATGATTTTTTTTTTGTTTTTGATGAAAAACCATTCATTCTCTATGTAGTTCAGTATCTTGTTGTATGTAATGAAAATTAATGTTAAAATTAGTCAAACTTTAGAGAGGACAGAAGGGAAAGATGAACACATTTGACTACAATGTCTTCCTAATAAATTAAGTGTAGAACTTGTAGTGCCACAATTTCTGCACACAAGTCCTGAAGATGTCTATATAATACTGTGTGTAGTGCTATTTCCTGCACAGTTACTGGAATTCTGTATTGAAGAGTTGTGGAAGCAATAAAGATGCTCATTATTGAATGGAAGCAAGTAATTGATGCAACAAGTCACCTGACCTGAGGAAACCGTGTTTGGTGTTTTGCAAAGATTTGCTTTTTAAATTTCTGAGGGAGAGGAGTTTCAAGTATTGTATATAATTATTTCTACATTAGGCCCATAAAGTTGTATCTAAATACCCTGGAGTTAATATAAAATTTTTATGTTTAGCCAGAATTTTGATTTTAAAATTTTTAGTTCTACATTTGGACTGAATGTGTTCCGATGGCATCAAATAAATCTGTCAGCAACCAAAAGGTGGTTCTGCCCATTATGTTATAATCCAGACTCTTCATACTGAGATGTAAAACTCTTTACGAATCTCAGTGCTGATACAACACCCAACTTTTAAAACTCAAATCTGGAATTGGTCAAAACTGCGTAATTCCTTCTTTGTTCAATCTTAGCAATGTTATGCATTTTGGATCCTGACCTGTCATTATAGTTCTCCAATGAACAATCACCAGATCTTTGTTAGTGATATTGGTGTCAGCTCAAAGGTTGTGACATTTGTGCTTCTAGACAAATCAACATATGCAGCCAATTTTTTCAATTAAATACAGCAGCCATAGTGACATTACTCAGCATCTTCAGGCAAAACAAAAACATAAGGATGCTGAATGTAGTAAATGTGCTACTTCAGATATGTGTTTGAATTTTTTAGGAAGCAAAACACAGAAGCTGATCAAATACATGCAAGTCAGGAGATGTTCACAGTGCGCCATGGATATAATTTCAGATTTAGTGATTATACCTCTCATTTAAATTTTTAAAAACTTATCCAACCAAAGCCTTCATCTGCATGCATAAAATGAGAAAATAATTTGCAACGTGTTAGCTCATAATAAACAAGAACAGTAGTATGATTTAGAGAAAAGCTTGTTTATTACACAAATGTGTATGCATCAAACAAAAGGATTAAAAGCTATTCCCTGTTCTTGTGCACTATTTTCTTCCAACTAGTGAGGTAGTTTTCTTCTCTACTAGACAAAACTTGTGATATGCAGTGCAAATTTCTACATCAATTAATTGAGAAATATTCTTAGAAAGAAAAACTTGTTGGGCTTTGTGCAGACAACATCAATGCAAACTTTGGGTGCTAAGTGCACTGGGAAAAAGAATGTATGACAAAAGTTGCAAGTCAAACTATAGAAAAAAGATCCTTTTGTTTTAATAGTGTTCACATTTATAACTGCCTGCAAACAGCAACTGACTGTCTTTCAAATGACTTGGAATCCTTTGCCATGAAAGTTTA
The DNA here is from genome assembly GCF_964213995.1 of Mustelus asterias. Lineage (NCBI taxonomy): Eukaryota > Metazoa > Chordata > Chondrichthyes > Carcharhiniformes > Triakidae > Mustelus > Mustelus asterias. The sequence goes on along the minus strand of NC_135804.1, from coordinate 104,983,939 downwards.
TGAATATTTTTACATTTACATTGTTCACGTTATCAGGAACCAGGTAGTTTTAAATCTATATTTGCGGCTATTAGAAATAGGGCATAACTTTAAGTAAGTTTAATTTTATGGTTCTGTACTTGAATGGGTTAATGACTTCTGTTTGCTATGATAATGAGAATTTGTGACAGGAAAGCAAACAGAGTTTAAAGGAAACCAGATTGTTGCTTAGCAACCAGAAGCCATCTAGGTTAGAAAGTGATTTTGAGTTTAGTTTTAAGCTAGATCCAGGCAGAGCTGGACAGGATCAGAGAGTTTGGAAAAAACAGACTTCGCAAAAGAAAATCCGGAAACCAGGGAGTTGGAACAAAAAGCATGTCTCAGACAGACAACTACGTTAAAGAAACACAGAACAATTGGGTGAAGCTAAAGTGAAAAGTAGAGAAAGTGCTCTGAGTTAAATAGATATCTGCAAAAAACAGATTTAAAGTGAGAGAAGCTAGATATCAGGTAAATCAAAAGTTTGGTGACATTTTAATACAGCCTGTGGAACAGTGGTGTTCTGTTGGCCTGGCTGAGAGTTTGTATGATGCTTGAATGCATGTGGCAAGGCAAAGGAATACCAAGAGGAAAGATTGAAGACATGGAAGTGGATCCTTGATGAAGGCCTCCAAGGGAAAGCATGATTTGGGAGAAGATTCCAAGACGTGTTTTTTGAGAATGAAGTTTGGAAACATTCATGTGGAAGTCAGAGTTCCAGCAGGATCAGTTGGCCCATGGTGTGATAATCATCTGGGGGATATGATGGAAATCCACAGAAGTTATATTGGGTGGCATCTGCCACTTGGTTTCAGAGTGTGGTGTGCCTGACCACATTTCACCTATGTGTTTACGTGGACTGTGTGCCTATTGATACCTTGTGCAATCCTATTAAATCTGTGTACATCTGTAAAGATATAGGTGAGGTGAAGGAGTAGTGTATATTAGTTAATATTTTCTTGTTTAATGTTTTATTTTTCTCTTAAAAGTTAATTGGCAGTCCTGTGACTGTTCATCCAGGTCTCGAAACAGAAAATAAAAGTTACAACCTATCGAGCCAGGGTTCCACTCTGGGATCTGATTGTTCCAAACCCAGCTGATATTACTAGACGATGTCGAGAAACTAAAACTTCTGCCAAGTTGTCGACCTAGCATGTTTTAAATGGCAGATGGAGTTCAATCCTGATAAATGCGAAGTGATGCATTTTGGTGGGAATAATGTAAGGAGGAGCTACACGATAAATGGAAGAACCATAAAGGGTGTAGAGACGCAGAGGGACCTGGGTGTGCAAGTCCACAGATCTTTGAAGGTGACGTCACAGGTGGAGAAGGTGGTGAAGAAGGCATATGGCATGCTTGCCTTTATAGGACGGGGCATAGAGTATAAAAGTTGGGGTCTGATGTTGCAGATGTATAGAACGTTGGTTCGGCCGCATTTGGAATACTGCGTCCAGTTCTGGTCGCCACACTACCAGAAGGACGTGGAGGCTTTGGAGAGAGTACAGAGGAGGTTTACCAGGATGTTGCCTGGTATGGAGGGGCTTGGTTATGAGGAGAGATTGGGGAAACTGGGGTTGTTCTCCTTGGAAAGACGGAGGATGAGGGGAGACTTAATAGAGGTGTATAAAATTATGAAAGGCATAGATAGGGTGAACGGTGGGAAGCTTTTTCCCGGGTCGGTGGTGACGTTCACGAGGGGTCATAGGTTCAAGGTGAAGGGGGGGAGGTTTAACACAGATATCAGAAGGACATATTTTACACAGAGGGTCGTGGGGGCCTGGAATGTGTTGCCGGGCAAGGTGGTGGAGGCGGACACACTGGGAACGTTTAAGACTTATCTAGACAGCTATATGAACGGAGTGGGAATGGAGGGATACAAAAGAGTGGTCTAGTTTGGACCAGGGAGCGGCGCGGGCTAATTGTTCCTTGTTTCTCGTGGAAGTGGAAATGACTAGGGTTGGGAAGCATTTTCCGATCAGGGCCATTGTGATCTCCTGGACTCGTTTCGATCGCCTCGGGGTCGGAGAGGAATTTCCCAGATTTTTTTTTCCCCATATTGGCCCTGGGGTTTTTCACTCTGGGTTTTCGCCTCTCCCTGGAGATCACATGGTCTGGAATGGGGGGGTGGGGGTGAGTTAATAGGTTGTAATGAACAAAGCATCGTAGCTGTGGGGGACAGCTCGGTGGATAGGATATTGGTATGTAGATAGGCTGGAAAATTGGGCGGGGATTCAGGATTCAATCCTGGACCGGGGAGCGGCGCGGGCTTGGAGGGCCGAAGGGCCTGTTCCTGTGCTGTTTTGTTCTTTGTAAATGGGAAGAGCACAGTAGCATGTGATTCCCCTCTCAGTATTGGACAGAAAGATTTTTGATGGACTCAAGGCATGTTTTCTCACTCCAAAACAAATGCCCAACATTGTTGAAGAAAGTCTTCAATGAGTGACCCTTTCATGTAATTGATTTTCTTTTGCTGCTAAGTGAAATAGTAGAGGCAATTGATAATTATACAATAGCAACTATCCTGAAAGTCAATCTACCCATAAGACTTAATACCTATGGTATCCTACCTACCACCCTAGGAGTACAATGAAAGAACCCGATTGATCAAGGTGGAACTCCATAATCAGAATTGGAAATTATATTATGGGACATATCCAAAGATCCAATTCGTAAAGAAGCTGGCTGAGTGAGATCTATAAAATCACAAAGCAACTCATTAGAGTAAATACAATGCATAGTCTTCTCAACCTCCCAAAGATGGTTATTGTTCACGGTTTCTTTCATTGTAGAAAATGGCTTTTTTGTGTGCACGGAGTTACACTTATCCTAATACATGTACATTCTTGTGTTTCTTCTCACATGCACCACATTCCCGGGTGTCAGCAAGAGAATCTTCTCTAATTAATACACATTGAGGTCATAAGCAAGATGGCCTATTCTGAGAAATCATGCATCCCTCATGCCAAATGAGGGAGAAGATTTCAAAATCTATCTTGTTGGAATTTGGCAGCCCCTGCCATATATCAAACTCCAAACATGTGATTTGCTTATCTGAACAGAGTGATTATCAAGGATGATTAGCACAAGCAGTACTCTTGTTGTAAAATACTCCAAACACTACCACTGTTCCCTGAAATTTATTCCACGTCTCTCTAAAGCTAACTCATTACTAGAATGTGCTATGTGTCTGTATGTTAATGCGACTAAAGAGTGCAATAAAAAGGTGCAAAAAGGAAGTCAAGGAATCTTAATAAAAATACAACGATGAACAGGATCATTGTTAATTATACAATAGCAACTATCCTGAATGGCCCAAGCAAGGGACTGAATTATAGAGTATTAAAGATCTCTTGACTTAGTAAATGCATTATACAGTGTCCACGTGCATTATTTTTAATTTTAAGAGTTGGTTTAAGTATTAAACATACATAAATCAATATTTTAAAGGTATAATTCGATCCCCTGAAGGTCCATTACTCAATTTATATAAAATGTAAAATATTAAGAGATGGTTAGATAGCAAAGTAACTAATAGTTCAGCAACTAATAGTGGAATAACATACTTCAGGGTTTGAGGAAGAATTTAAATTTCTCTCTCTAGTAACTCAGGGACTAAAGGCGGGGTTTTATGCACTCGCTCATTCCTGAACTGTAAAATCCTGCTCGAGGTCAACGGATCTTCCCATGCTCCATCCCTTGCCCGCTCCGATTTTCGTGATGAGCGGGATGCTAAATTCCAGCCTATATTAACAAAGCCTCATAAACGAAGGAAACCTCCAGTTTCAGTACTTGTTCTGTGCTGTATTAGTAATTCCATTTGCAGTGATGGTAGCTGTCTGAAAGTTTACTCCTGTATATCTCAATGGCCTCTTCTTTCACCTTGCTGAGGACAAATGCAAAGCACTCAGTAGCTCAGCCTTCATTTAGGTCTCTAATTGCCTTCTTCTATCCCCTTCAAACTCTTCTCCTATAGGCATCTGAATAGCAAAACCTTTGGATTCCCAATTATGTTAGCTGCCTGTCTCGTACTCTCTTTGTTCCCCTTACTTCATTTCTTGTTTTCTCCCTAAACTTTATACATTCAGCCAGGATCTCACATGTATTATCAACCTAACATCTGATGTACTTCCCCTTTTCTGTTTCATATTACTGCCTATTTCTTCCACCATTCAGAAAGTTCTAGCTTTGGTTGCCCTATCTTCCCTCCTCATGAAAATGTACCTCAGTTGTTGCCAAACCATCTCCTCTGTAAATGCAGTCCACTGTTTGATTACAGTTTGCCTGTCACTCTTTGATTCCAATTTGCCAGAGACATTCATTCTCCTCCCATTGAAATTGACCCTGTCCCAATTACGTATTCTTACTGTAGACTGCTCCTTGTCCTTTTCCCTCGACAAAGCAGAAATTCTCACACATAAATTGCTCGATCTTTGTGAGCGAACACTAATTTGCTGCTGAGCACAAAATCCAAACAAATGTACATGTGAAAAACGAAGTTCAGGAGAAGCTGGGAGAAAGATGATATTATAGTGCAACTAGCAAAATCAGCATGTTCATAAGTTTTCTGATTGCATTTGCATAAATAGCAAATTGTGAACATTAATGAAGCAATATTATGGAGGAAAGTATGAGTGATTTAACTTTAATATAATTTTTAGAACACATTAGATTACTATATCATATGATTAAGTCAATGTGTACTTATCCAATGAACCCTACAATTCTAAGTGTCGAATTCACATAAAAACTGGAGTAAAACAAAGAACAATACAGCACAGGAACAGGCCCTTTGGCCCTCCAAGCCTGCACCGATCATGTGTTCCTAACTAGACCATCCGTTTGCATCCCTCTATTCCCAGTCTGCTCATGCTGGTTTTTTCAGCTGGAGTTTCAAAATGAATCTCCCACCCACTCTGTGCGCTGTAGAGTGCCTCAGCATGAATCATGCTGAAAATCAGTGAGGGGGGGGAGAGGCCGGCAGCATTCCCACTGGAGAGGCTGGCAGCGTAGCCGCGTATGTGTGATCTGTCAGCGCCGAGATTGACACTTGTGCAGTGGCCCCACACTGCCATCCTCCCACTTGCTGGTCAGCTTGATTGCTGGTGGGCCCCACGACCCCCGGATCGCTGGCCCACCCACCCTCCCACAGCCCGATCACTGGCCCCCCGAACATGCCCTGGCCAGTCTACAGAAGCAGTGCAGTAGGCTGGAAGAATGCCCCCACCCCACCCAACAACTTTAAAAGGTAAACTGGCATTTGTCAATATCACAAAAATGCCAGAAGGAAGATTTTACCAAGTGATGAATCAGACTATACTTTAACTTCTCAAGGTGCAACGCTTAAGAAATCTCAATATCCAGATGCCTCTATGACTTGGTTCCTTTTGGAACCCGCAATTACTTTTGTTTAAATTTCTAGTACAGAAAAGTGAAACTGCACCATTCACAATAACCACCAGGTGGAGGAGCTCTGCTCGTTTATTGACAATCTAGAAACTAGTAACAAATATGTAATTAGTACATTCATTGAAATGCCTCTATTTTAAGGGGACAACAATTTGTTCATTTTAACCAGTTTAACAACACAATTGAAACAGCAGAGAGCAATCTTTCAGAATTTGTGGTAGCATTTGTGTGCTACTGGCTGATGACATTCATCCAGGCCATTTTTGATTAGTTCCTTCAAACAGAATTATGTCAGTAATTGTGTTATTGTAAGAACAAAAATCACATGATTTCTTTATTATTTCCTGTGTTACACTGCACAGTTTGCAATACCAAAAGAGATTTCAGCTTTGCATAACCTGCCGCATAAATATAATCTAACGTTTACACATTAATTAAGACTTCCTTATTTTGAGATTGGACATTTTCTGATGCAAAGAGTATTAAAGCCGTACAGCATCACACAACCACACCTGTAGTCATTTTAAATTCTTCAATAGTTTACAGTTCAGTGCAGCATGTGTGATATCTAAATACTGTAAAATGAGATATGTTAGCTTCTTGCATGTTGTCCCACATGATGCTTCATGTAAAATGTTTGGTCTGTGTTTTTAGGGGTGGTTAGATAGCGAGTGCTCAATTTATGGAAATTGGATATTCAACAGAGGAGGGAAATGGAAAACTTTATTCTTGTGAGAATATGTATTCTCATTCAATGCCCTTTCGTGCCCCACTTCAACCTCTAAATCCCATCTGGTTCCTGCTTTCATTCAAACGAAGCCAGACAATGGGTAGAGATAACACAATCTGAAATCTTGGGGCAGCACAGTGATTAGCATTGCTGCCTCACAGCGCCAGGGGCCCAGGTTCAATTCCAGCCTTGGGTCACTGTCTGTGTGGAATTTGCAGATTCTCTCTGTATCTGTGTGGATTTCCTCCGGGTGCTCTGGTTTCCTCCCAAAGTCCAAAGATGTGCGGGTTAGGTTGATTGGCCATGCTAAATTGCCTTAGTGTCCGGGGGATTAGCGGGATAAATGTGTGGGGTTACAGGAATAGGGCCTTGGTGGGATTGGGGTCAGTACAGATTTCATGGGCCAAATTGCCGCCTTATGTACTTTAGGAATTCTATGAAAGATGCTTCCCCAATTCCTGAGAGTCAGCCAATAGAGATTTCCAATTAAAGTGGGACATTAGAAAAATCTGCTGTATGTTGGGAGTCTGATATTTGGAATAAACTCTTACAACCCTTGGTTGCAGGTCTGTGGAATAACACTCCAAAGTTGCCCTGAAGTATCCAACAGCAACAATGTGTATTTTTGGAAGGCCTTTAGTGCAGTAAGATATTCCAAGGTGCTTTACAGGAGCATTATCAAATGAAATTTGACACCAGGCCACACAAAGTGGTATTCAGTCAAGAAACAAAGCTTGGTCAAAGAGGTTTAAGGGTGGAAAGAGAGTTAGCGTGGTGGAGGGGGTGTAGGGGGAATTCCAGAATTTAAGGGCCTTGACAGCTGAAGGCATGGCTGCCAAAAGTGGTGCAATTATATTTGGGGATGTACCAAGAGGCCAGAATTAGAGGAGCACAGATACTTTAGGGACAATGTTAAGGGGTGTTGAAAGATGAGAACAGGGTATGCAGAAACGAAAGGGCAAGGCCATGGAGGGATTGGAGAACAACATCAATTTATATGTTCATAGTGCCCTGAACAAAATAAAACATCACCAGGTACTTAACAGGAGCATTATAAAGTAAAATTAAACACTCTGCCACCATATGCAGGCAGATGGCCAAATGTTTGATCAAAGTGGTAGGTTTTAAGGAGCCTACTAAAAGAATAAAGGGAATTAGAGACTGGGTGAGGTTTGGAGAAGAAATTCCATAGTTTAGGACCTAAACAACTGAAGGCACAGCCACCAGTAGTGAAACAATTAAAATCAAGGACACTGGAGAGGCCAGAATTAAATGGGCACAAATATCATAGAATTATTGAATCCCTGCAGTGCCGAAGGAGGCGATTCAGCCCATCAAGTCTGAATCAACTCTCCGACAGGGCATCCCACTCTATCCCCGTAACCACATGCATGTACCCTGCTAATCCCCCTAACCTACACACTTTGTGACACTTAAGGGGCAATTTAGTATGGTCAATTCACCTAACTTGTACATCTTTGGACTGTGGAGGGGAACCAGAGTACCCAGAGGAAATCCACACAAACTCTAAACAGAGAGCCACCCAAGGTCGCATTTGAACCCAGATTCCTGGTGCTGTGAGGCAGCAGTGCCAACAGCTGTGCCACCACTCCACCTTTATCTCAGAGGATTGTGGCTAGAGGAGGTTGCAGATGTAGGGAGGAGTGAGGCCATGGAGAAATTTGAAAAGGATGAGAATTTCCAAATCAAAGAGTTGCTTGATGTGAAACCAATGTAGGTCAGTGAGCACGGGCGTGATGAAGTTTGAAGTTGACAAACTTTTAAGTCGATGTGACTTTTACCCTTTAACTCAGTAGCACATGACTCTATATCATTTTTAATACTCTGGCCATTCATCGTGGATGCTGATTCAGGTTCTGGATTGCATAGGGACTAGACTCCTTATTCAGCCACATTTCCTTCTCCCCTTGTTCTTTCTGCTCCACTCTGTCTCCCATCACAGCTGTTACCTCCGGGCTGAAGATATTGTCTGAAGCTCGGTATTGTCTCGTCAGCCGTCGGAATGAAGCATCAGAAGAGGCATCATCCTCATCATCCGAAACCTTGGTGCCCTCGTTTTCACTTTCTTGATTGTCCTGCGGCTCACTAAGGAGCTTCCTAATGTCTTGCCTCACCAACACGTGAAATCCAAAAGCACAGAGGATGAATACTAGGCCCGAACACACGCCCGACACAAAGTACAGCGCTGCTTTCTCTGGGAGACCTGGGATGAAGCAGATTCAAGAAAAATCAAACCTTTTTATTCAATCCGGAAACAGAGATGCCACCCAGCTAGCTTTTGAATGGCCTTCCTGAAAATTACTGTAAACCAGAGGCCAAGGGGAGAGTTTTAACCTCCCAAAACAGGTGGTTTGGGCTGGAATGTTTAATCTGTTAAAGATCTCAAACATGAACTCAAATTATCTCAAACTCAGTCGCTTCCAGTTTTAACAGATGTTACAGGGAGGTAGGCAACCAACCCATTTCCAAAAAGGCAGGTTGGTCATTTAAATTTTTAATAGGGTGCATGTCTCTCATTTTACCTCCATTGTAAGTTTAAACTGGCTATCCAGGTTTCTTGGACCTTGGCAACTGAATAGAAGCAAGGACTATAGGATCCAGCAGGTGACTGCTGCTTGTATGCCAGAAGAAACAATGGCGCGTCCTCTTGACCCACCTAACCTGCATCTATCTTCCACCCACCCTGTGTCTGGCTGTTCCCCAACGCCACACCCAATGTAGCAATCTAATCTTCCAAACTCCATCATACCAAGACACAATGCCTCTGAACCACAATCTCCCACCACTATCTTTCTAATCTCTCCTTTCCCTCCCATCCCTCTTTCCCAGCCCATCTGATCTCTTCGGACCACCTCTCCCCCCTCTCCTCCCCCCCCCCCCCCCCCCCCAAACTGTCTTCTTCCACCGGCCTTTTTGATTCCTCCTTCGCCCTCTTTACTTCCTGACTGTAAGCTGGTACTTTAGCTTACCACCTCTCAAACTGGCTACCTGTGGCCAGAAAAAGGAAAAACATTTTAAATCAGGCCCAGCATTGAATGCAGCAAAAGCCTGAGGGAAAGCTCTTCCTTCCTGATCCTTGTGATTCTTGAATGAAAACTGACTTCCTCTTCCTCCCTCAACTCCCCCCACCCCTTCCCCTTCCTTGTTAAAAATCAGGCTCAAACATAGATACATTTTCTCATACACAATAATGTTGTTAGTTATTAACGTTTCCAATGAATTTGCCCCAAATTTCAAAAAAAATTAAAAACCAAGCCAGGATTTCCTCCCAACGTCCCACCTCTATCTTGCGCTTAGTTTGGATTTGGTCAAACATGGCAGCATTGGAAAGAATTCCCACATTTTAGCCATTATTGCTGTACTCTTGAGCTGTTAATGGGATCTTAGGCGTGGATATTCAAATAATATCAAGTCTCGGAGCCATGCAAAATAAAGACTGGCTCATTCAAGTTACAATCAAGTTAGTTGCTTCAGATACTTTCTTTTATAAAAGGCAAATCTATATGCACCTTTGTTGAGGGGATGTTAAAACAATTGGGATTGCTATCAAGAACCTGGAGGCAATAGACCAAAATATAAATGAAAATAAGAGGAATGTTAGCAAGTTGTTGGAAAATGAATATTGTCAAATTGCAGAAAAATTAGACCATTTATCAAATGAATGTAGTTTTTTGTAAATTTTAAAGCATTATTAGAACACATTGGCAGCACAGAGAAACATACCCCTAATGTGGGCAAGAGTTGCCAGAGAACTGCTAACAATCACGACATCTTTGGCATAAAGCATGGACATTCTTGGGCCATTATACCAACCACCTGCAGCAAATAAGTACAAACTAACTCAGAGTGCTATCAAAACTGACTATCTCCGCTGTTCAGTACTGTACTGTCCAAAGGATTCACTGAAGAGTGTGTCTCAGCCAACTTTCAGCTGAAAATTATGAAAATAATGTACACGGACTTGGAATTAAGCTCTGAAAATGTTAGATTAGCACATTTGTACACAGAGCGAAATGAGTTAAAATAAATTAGTTACATTTTTCTTTTAACAAAGCAGTCAAATGAATTGTATATGGACATTGTAAATAGTAGTGCCCTACTCTCTATACCAGTAACCTTGGAGACAATGGTTTTAGAATTGAGGCATCATTTCCAATTTTTGCAGATTGCATCAGTATATATTTTTGTTTTTACTTTCAAATTTACTTTCAAGATTTTCCAATAGACAGTTTATATATTTATAATCACTATTACATTTCTTCTTATGGTTATTCTTGCCTAACTTAAGGAATGGCTTATTTTCTGATCTTTTTTATTCCCTCCCTGAATGTGCAGCTTCTTCCCAGGATACAATTTGATGCCCCCCACCCCCAGTCTCTCACTCAATGCTCATTCTTCAGTCAGCGGGGCTGTGACAATGCCAACTGTTGAAATTGGCCATACAGTTTCTCGACATATTTTATATTTGTTCCAATTATCACCACTTCCCTCCTGGAACACAAACACCAACATCCCTATAGTGCTTTGCTCAGGAGGTCAGTCTTCATGTGATCCATAATAGTGAGCACTGCAGACCATGCAACCTTAAACAAAAGGCAGTACAGTTGATCTCAGTCCTGTCCTATCTACCATCTACATGTGCACACTATAGTGATCATTGGACACCAATCCAGTCTGAGAACCCTGGCCAAATTTTCCTCTCCCACGTCTCGGCTGGAAAGTTCAATTGTGGCATCTTAGTATTGACTTAAGTAAGGTCAATTAATTGTCAAGTTGAACCTGGATCTTATTTACATTGGGATGTTGTTTTGCCATTCACGCATTCTGATCACTTAATGGACACTTTCAGCACCTTCTCAGCCTTCTGCATGTTCATTTACATTCCCTTTGTCCAATTCCACCATCCCTCCCTACCCTCATTGTATAAATCTCTGCTGACTCTCTTTCCTGTCAGCTCTGATGAAGGGTCATCTAGACTTGAAACGTTGGCTCTACTCTCTCTTCACAGATGCTGTCAGACCTGCTGAGATTTTCCAGCTTTTTCCTGTTTTTGTGTCTTATTTACATTATTGTTTTAAAGTGAAAAATGGGTTTTCCTTTTGGAAAAGAAGATCGAGTAAGGTGTAAAAGAGGCTGCCAATACACTGTCACCTGCGATATTGCCCCATAATAATTTAAATAACCTCCTTGTATGGCTCAATTACAAGTAGCTTGCAGCAATTACCAATTATATTGATGTAAGTTATTAGTTTCCTCTGCTTTTGTACAATGACTTGCGACAAGAACTATTTGTTGTTAGGTAACTCTTCAAAGTGTAACAAAACTATTAAAAAATAATTGCTATAATGTAGCACCAACATGTTTCAGTAACTAAATAACTTGCAAAGCATTCCTTTTAGTTAAATGTATAAACAAAGTCAAATGTTAGAATTGATACCATGAGTATAATCGGATATTAAGAACGGCTTCACTGCTCCTTGGCCAGCTTCTTCAAACAGCTTTTTTGGAACTGAAATTTAAAAATACAAACAATTACACATTGTTTTATCTGTTTTGCTAGTATTGTTTATAAGTCTCTGATTTTCTTACCACATGTGTATGACACTTGGAGTTGCTTGCGGACTCCTGGGAAACAGGGATCACCGAAGCTCACAGCACTGGCAATGATCGAACAATTAGGTTTGCCATGGCACTTCGATGACATTCGTCTTAATGCTATAGGTGATAAGCATTCTGAAAGGAATGGAAGTTATTCAAAGCACTTCACCATCTAATTTCTTCACAATTAGCCATCTCTGCTCCTCTCCTGTTCTCTTGCAAAGGCATTCCATAAGAACCAACTATATTCCTGTACTTACCCCAGAAATCTCCATATGTGTATCCTAAGCAGTAAATATTGGCAGTTTATTGTACAGGTGTGGGGAGAATAACCAGTTTTGAAGGCATCAGTGATATTTTTGGATCATTTTACTCTAGATATTTTTGTCTTTAGTCTTTCAAACTACTTTCACAAATTAAAACCTCATTCCCTGTGGTCTTAAGTGTGTCTATGCTTACCTTCATAAGCAAATTTGGCATGCCCACTATGACTCACCAACTTTTACAGATGCACATAGAAAGCATTCTTTCTGGTTGTATCACAGCTTGGTATGGCTCCTGCTCTGTCCAAGACTGCAAGAAACTGCAAAGCGTCATAAACGAAGCCCAGTCCATCACGCAAACCAGCCTCCCATCCACTGAGTCTGTCTACACTTCCCACTGTCTCAGAAAAGCAGCCAGTATAATCAAGGACGTCACGTACCCCGGGCATACTCCCTTCCACCTTCTTCCATCGGGAAAAAGATACAAAAGTCTGAGGTCACGTACCAACCAGCTCAAAAGCAGCTTCTTCCCTGCTGCCTTCAGACTTTTGAATGGATCTACCTTATATTAAGATGATCTTTCTCTGCACCCTAGCTATGACTGTGACACTATATTCTGCACCCTCTCCTTTCCTTCTCTATGAATGGTATGTTTTGTCTATCTTGTCTGTGCTTTGTATGATTTTTCTGAGATTGCCAAAGGCCAATTTATACACCAGCATCCAGGGGTGCCTGGTTTATTTTCTGCTGAGCAAGCTTCCTCCAGATTGTCTGCTTCATCTTTGAAACATTTGTGTCATTTATGCTGGGCTATGATTTCCCCGAGTGAAGTTATTTTAAAATTCCTCATGTACTGTAACTGAATTAAACAAATCAATACCAAGCTACAAGTGCTTCAGTTTTTAATCCCATCCTTAACCAACATCTACAAAAGAGCACTTTGCAGCATAGTGGATAATCAGCAGCAGAGTCCTGGCCAATTGTTTCTTGCTATGTAGTGCCAATACAACAATCACTTATATTTACATAGCACCTTTAATGTAAAAAAAAATCCCAAGGTGCTTCACAAGTGCATTGTAAAACAAAATATGATACTGAACCCCGTAAGAAAATATTTGGCAGGATGATCAAAATCTTGATCAAAATGGAAGGTTTTGAGGGAGTGCCTGATGGGTGGATAGAGAGGTAGAGAGTGTTCAGGTTTAGGTCAGTGGTTCCAGAGTTAGGGCCTAGGCAGCTGAAATCACGGCCACCGGTTGTGGAGGGATTAAATCATGATGCTCAGGAGGCCAGAATTAGATGGGTTCAGACATCCTGGATGTTTATGGAGCTACAGGAGAGCACAGAATTAGGGAAGAATGACAAGAATGAGAATTTTAAAACCTAGACATTGCTTGTCCGGGAGCCAACATAAGTCGGTGAGACAGGGGTGATAGGGGAATGGGATTTAGTATGAGTCACAAGGTTTTCGATGGTCTCAGGTTTACGGAAGGTAGAAAAGGGGAGGGTGGCCAGGATTGTGTTGGAAGTGTCAAGTCTAGAGGTAAGAAAAGCATGAATAAAGTTTTCAGCAGCAGGCGAACTAAGGCAAGGGAGATGTTGGACAACATAATGGAAGTGAAAATAGATAGCCTTAGTTATGGCCAGGATTTGTGGTCAGAAGTTCATCTCGGAATCAAATATGTCGCCATGGCTGCAAACAATCTGGTTTAGCCTCAGACAGGTGCCAGCTGGGAGAGAAATGGAGTTGATAATTACGGCATGAAATTTGGAGTGGAGACTGAAAGAAAATGGTTTCAATCTTCCCAATATTTAATTATAAGTCATTTTTGCTCATCTAGTACTGGATATTAAATAATCAGTCGGATTATTTGTCTGTCATCCTGCCCAAGATCAGCTGATCTAGTGTGGATTTGTACCTTTCTGTATTGGAAAGGCTTATTTTAGAAAGATCACCTCGAGGTTTATAAGGTATGAAACAATTTAAAAGAAGTAAATCCAGAACACTACTTCAAATTAAAACATGAGCAAGAAAAGGCAAACTTAGGGCTGGTGTCAGAATTTATTGTTCACACAAAGAGCATTACCAAGTTCAATGACCCAGGTATTCTGTTGACACCATAAGGCAGTTGGTGTGAGCCAGTGGGTAGGAATGGGCAGGCCATTTTTTAAACTAATTGCTTAAAAGGCAGGAAGGAAAGGGGATATGTCCTTTAGGAGGTGCCCTATGCACATCCAAGGCCGTACCCCCTAAAAATACATCTCCCCCGCCCCCCAAAACCCCTGCCCCCTCCTTTCCCCACCCTCAAGGTGTCCCAATCCTTCCTCTTCAAAATCCCCCAACTTACCTCTACAGTGGCCATGCCCTCTTCAGCGGTGGGATTGCTTGCAGTCCCAGCAGTGCCCATTACTACATTCTGGCACTGCTGGGACTGCCAGAGCTGCTGGTCCATGCCACCTGAAGCGTGTTATTGCTCTGGGGTTGGGCGGCCTTGTTTAACGTGGGTCGGTTGATGCCTGACATTTCTCCCTCGGGGGGTTGGAGGAAAATAAGAAATACACCCCAGCCCCCCAGAAAGATTCAGCCCTATGAAACAGAATTAACAAACTAACTTACTGCAATGTGAATCCTAAAGAGTTCTCTCATTCTCACTGAACATGGTCCTAATTCAGATTTGTCAAGCATTTTACACTTTTTGAATGACTGCAATATTTCACCACTTGTTAATGAAAGAGTTATCACTTAATTTAACATCTATTGCATTCACTTGATCTCAGAGCAAATTGGACAATTAAAACAAAGTGTAGACTGTGTTAGAAAAAGTTTAATTAGGTTTAAAGTCAATTACCAGTTAATAAAAGCTGTGAACTCCCCAATCACTCAGTAAGCTGTGTCACTGGGTGCAGCACTGAGATATATGAACCAAACGGACTTCAGATCTCCATACCCAAAATGTGCTGTGTTAGTTAATCTCAGGAAGGGTGATAATAAGACTCAGGAAGAGGGGGAAATAAACCAAAGGGTTCTTGCTCCTTGCTGGAAGGTGCCTACGTGACAGCAGAGTGGAATAAAAACTAAAATACTGAGGATATTGGAAATCTGAAACAAAAGCGGAAAGTGCTGGAAGCGCACAGCAAATTCCAACCCCCTGGTTATAGACTCACCGATATCTGGCGTTGTGTTATTCACTGAGGGGCAATCCATGTTGCCATGGAGGGTTCGTCCAAAACTTGCAGCGTAAATGACAAGGATGCTTTGGTTCTGACACTGGAGTAATAATTCCTCATTCTCACACACAAGTTTACTTTTGTGTCCATCTGTAACATAAAGGAAGAAAAAATGAGCTCAGACTGGAAAACAGGAATGGGGATTGGGATGAGTGGCTAAGTCGTGTCCATTTGTTAGAATTCAAACTTCATGTTGCCTGAACAAACTCCCCTGTTTCCTGATCCTGGTGCGGCGACAATAATCTCTCCCTCAATGTCAACAAAACGAAGGAGATTGTCATCGACTTCAGGAAGCGTAAAGGAGAACATGTCCCTGTCTACATCAACGGGGTTGAAGTAGAAAGGGTTGGGACCTTTAAGTTTTTAGGTGTCCAGATCACCAACAACCTGTCCTGGTCCCCCCATGCCAACACTATAGTTAAGAAAGCCTACCAATGCCTCTACTTTCTCAGAAGACTAAGGAAATTTAGCATGTCAGCTATGACTCTCACTGACTTTTACAGATGCACCATAGAAAGCATTCTTTCTGGTTGTATCACAGCTTGGTATGGCTCCTGCTCTGCCCAAGAACATAAGAAACTACAAAAGGTCATGAATGTAGCCCAGTTCATTACACAAACTGGCCTCCCATCCATTGACTCTGTCCACACTTCCTGCTGCTTTGGAAAAGCAGCCAGCATAATTAAGGACCCCACGCATCCCAGACATTCTCTCTTCCACCTTCTTCTGTCGGGAAAAAGATATAAAAGTCTGAGGTCACGTACCAACAGACTCAAGAACAGCTTCTGCCCTGCTGCAAGAGACTTTTGAATGGACCTACCTTGCATTAAGTTGATCTTTCTCTACACCCTAGCTATGACTGTAACACTACTTTCTGCACTCTCTCGTTTCCTTCTCTATGAATGGTATGCTTTGTCTGTATAGTGCTTGAGAAACAATACTTTTCACTGTAGGTTAATACATGTGGCAATAAATCAAATCAAATCAAATCAAAGCAAGGTAAGTATGGCACCAGGAGCGGGTACGCAGCTGTGTGAGATCAGAGCCATTTGTGTTGCTTGCTAAAAATCACTATCTGCTTTTGGACTTACCAGGTTTGCATTTAAATGAAACAATCAGATATTTGTTGGTCCCAGGACAGGGATCGAGACCAAAGACTCGACTGTTGACTGAAAACTGGCAGGAGCGCTGGTCCTGACATTCATCAAAAACTTTCTGTAAAAAGGACAAATGTGTTTACTATCCAAGGTGCACAAATCTGATCATGATGAACTAAACTGCCAATAACATTTCCCAATTTTTCCTTTTTCCCAAGCAGGTCCCAGCTAAAGCAAGAGATACTACAGAATCCAGTTTTCAGTGTGTTCCCAGGTTAGAGCTTGTACCTGAAACCCCCAGTGCCACTCTGCACATGTGGTGATTTCTCAGCATGCAGTTGAGCCAATGCATAACAAAACTGATTTTTAATATAATCAGTAAATTATCTGAAGCATCAGAAGTTTATCCAGTCATGGCTGAAAGTTGCTGAAACCATTTCAGTTAATATTTAATAAACCCCACAGCAAGGGCCACCCTGGTGCCTCTTGCATCTATTTTTGCTCCGGTACATTGATCGGGACAATTCTCCGACCTCTCCAGAGGGCCCACAGGAATTCCGATGTCCCGGTGAATGGGGCATCGACCGAAAATTGAGATTCCCAACAGGCGTGAGGGCTCTCGGGATTCACTCCACCCGCCCCGCCAGTCCTGATTGGGTACCCGCCCAGAGTGGGTGGTAACCCAATTATTATGCAAATAGAATCATAGAATCCCTACAGTGCAGAAAGAGGCCATTCGGCCCATCAAGTCTTACCAACTGCAATCCCACCCAGGCCCTATTCCCATAACCCCACCTATTCACCCTGCCAATCCCCCTGACACTAGGGGCAATTTAGCATGGCCAATCAACCTAACCCAAATATCTTTGGACTGTGGGAGGAAACCGGAGCACCCGGAGTAAACCCACACAGACATGGGGAGAATGTGCAAACTCCACACAGACAGTGTACCGAGGTTGGGATTGAACCCGGGTCCCTGGTGCTGTGAGGCAGCAGTTGAGCCACTGTGCCACCCCAATTGCTTCATTTAAATGTCATTAATGGGACTGACCCCAGATACAGCAGCCACGTAATATTCTCCCCACCCCCTTCTTGCTACCGGAAGTCATGTGGCCGAAGTCATGTGTTGCTTTTGAAAAGCGGGAACCTGGCAGCAAGGCATCTGAGGGGGATCTAGGACGTAAGTGTTCACTATTAAATATTTTTATCTTTGTTGGGGGGCATGACGTCCGGCTCAATGGGGGCAACCGGGGTCCAAGTTGGAGGAAAGTGAAGTGGGGGGGTCGGATCAGGGAAGCTTCCATTGACTCTTTGAAGTATTGCAGCTAATCAGATCCATATCAGCTTCAGGCATCTGAATGTCAAAAGTGTTGGGAACCTGTCTCGGGGGCAGGGAATTCAGATGGTGTTCGTAAAGCAGAAGTGGAAATGAATAGGGTTAGGAAGCATTTTCTGATCAGGGCCAGTGTGATCTCCTGGACTCGTTTCGATCGCCTCAGGGGGTCGGAGAGGAATTTCCCAGATTTCTTTTCCCCATATTGGCCCTGGGGTTTTCACTCTGGGTTTTCGCCTCTCCCTGGAGATCACATGGTCTGGAATGGGGGGGTGGGGGTGAGTTAATAGGTTGTGATGAACAAAGCATCGTAGCTGTGAGGGACAGCTCGGTGGATAGGATATTAGGATGTAGATAGGCTGGAAAATTGGGCGGGGATCCTGGATTCAGGATTCAATCCTGGACCGGGGAGCGGCGCGGGCTTGGAGGGCCGAAGGGCCTGTTCCTGTGCTGTATTGTTCTTTGTTCTTTGTTGTTCTTTGTTCTCTATGTCCAGTCTCAGCTCTCACCTTTTGGCTCCATGGGAACCATGCACAGAGGACATCCGGGCCCCTGCATACCTGGACCTGTTAACCTCTCACTGTCTGGCATTGTCCTGTCGGCATGCATAGACCCCCAACTCAGGCCAGCCCTGTCCTAACTCCCCTCACACCCAACAAGTGTCACTGACCCAAGACCTCTCTCCCTTCCAATCCCACATGAGCGCTGGACCTTGGCACACCTCATGGGATTCCCTTCATTCACAGTCCCACACCAGATCAGGGAGAGGAATGGGAAGGTGTGTGCACACATGGATCAGGCGCCCCACTAGCAGCTGAAAGACGTACTGCCAGGTAACCCATATCACAGAAACAGCCACAGCGCTGAGACACACAGGGGAAGCTTCAGAAAGGATGATGGTCACTGCCCCTGAATGCCTGCTGCTGCCTCATGTCTCATCTTTGTGGTCTCTGTCCACCTCAGCCTCTGCTCAAAAAGCTCAGCTTGGATTTTATGGTTCTTTAGGCATTCTACAAACATATTTCGGTGCTTGATTTCCATCAGGCCATACCCACAGTGACAAGAGAATTTTTTTAAATTTGAGGATGTCCTTGTCACAATCTCACTTGGCAACTGCTTCCTTTCATAGAATGCAACATCAGAGCAATCTCATTCTTAGTCACACCATAACATCAATCCAGAACTTCATTTGTTTCAGCATATTCCATTGAACTGGGCTCTGTTGGACAACCTTGGTTAAAAACATCATAAGCATGTGGCCCCATCATATCCTCAACTAACCTTATCAATCATTATTCCTTTCTTGCTCATTGGCTTATCTTAGTGTGCGGTGAGAGTGTAAAACAAACATACTGGGGTGATTGGGGGCCTGCTCTCTGTGTCTGCGGGAATGGCAGCCTCATTATAACGAGGCTCACGCTGCAACGCACATGCTGCTAAGCAGGCGATTGGCCTGCTGAAGATGCGGTTCAGCTGCCTGCACCGCTCAGCGGGGGGTGCTCTACAATACAGCCCCCCGGAGGATCTCCCGCATTTCTGTAGTCCGCTGCACTCTCCACAACTTGGCGCTGCAGACGGGAGACCTGGTGGAGATGAGGAGGATGTCGAGAAGGGCAGTGAGGGTTACACACAGGAGGAGGCGGAAGAACCCTGGTTAGTGGTCAGAGCCCAACTGGGCCGACTCGCTAGCAATGGCCTCATAGTGTCTCACTCCGGGGACGAGCAGGAACAGGAGCGACTAGCTCTCCCACCATGGAGACTAACATCTCACCAGTTATATGATGCCAGCAGTATGTTGCCAGGCATCATGGACAGGGCGCCGAAGTTAATGGCCAGACTCTGCAGGAGAATGACGATAACTTGTATTGAGGACAGAGAGAGCGATGCTCCTCTCATCCTCAGCGATATGTCTGACTCCAGCCTCGGCACTCACCTGTGGAAGGGACAGCGCTCCAAAAGCTCGTGATTCCAAATAAACCTGTTGGACTTTATCCTGGTGTTGTGAGACTTCTTACTGTGACTCTAGCCTGACTGAGAGCTGAACACATCCGGCCATCGAATGGGCCTATCATAGGACTTAGAAATGCGGGATTCACAGTGTCAGCTGCTACAATCCCCACCCACCTCAGGGGGGTGGTGCTCACATCCATCTTCTAGCCAAGATGGGCAGTGTGGCAGCACCTCGACAGTCCTTGGCCTCGTGATCATTAGGGAACACTGTTAGACATGAAAGGGGTGGGCTTTGATGGAGGGGGGTGAGGGGGTTCACTCATCCATGGATGAAGATTGGGAGGATGGGCTCCCGTGAGGTGGGGTGGGGGACTTAGCAGCAGCGTCTCCTTACTGCGTTGCCTGTGGCACTGCCATTCTCACATTCCACAGGAATGAGGCACTGGGTGAGTGTGGTGGTTCCCCAAAGCTTGGTGGCATGGACAGACAGGGTGGAGGCTCTGTGGGTGAACAGAGTGAAGTTTAATGCCAAACATTCAATACAATGGTGACCTATCTACACTAGTGTCTATATTCACCCTGCCCACTAAAGGCCTACGGTTTCTCAATCTTCCTCATGCTCATGTCAAGGTGTATCCCCATAATCCACAGTTGATGTTGAGGCATCCTGCTGACTTCTACACCCCTTTGCCTGAGATGACCTTGGCAGGCATCCCAGGGGGGTCGGGACCTTGAGCGACAATGCCTGCCTTCGGGCGGCACAGATGTTTGACTGCTTCCCTCCTCGGGGTCCGGGGCTGAAGGTGTGTCGTTGACAGGGAATGAGTGCCAGATGGGCTGAAGATGTCTAGTGTCCCCTGGCTGGAGGACCCCAGGATGTACTCCTGCAGATCCTCTTCCCTTTGGGTTTTCCGGGTGCTCCTGTGCTCCGCCATGGGATGGAGAGGCAGCTGGAGTGAGATCCAGTTGTCCTCTGGCGCTGACATTCATGGATTCCCACCAGTGCCTGCACCATGCAGTTAAAGCCCTGCACCCTGGAGTTCATGCCCCCAGACATAGCGGTCATGAGCTGAGCCACGGTGCAGACATCCCCTGCCATGGAGTACACATCCTGCCCCAAGGTCTCCACTGTGGGTGCCACCCTCGCAGTGTTTGCTTTGTTGTGCTACAGTAACAGCACATTCTCCTCAGACAGAAGGTGATGGGACTCCTCCAGTCAGCATTGAAGTCCAAGGAGGGATGTTGTCATCCCCTCCTGATGCTCACGACTCTGCCTTTGCAGCTCCAGCAGCTCGGGAATGAGCAGGTCCAGGGACATATCATTGGCCAGGGAACCAGCAGTGTCCTGGGCCCTGACATTCCTCTGAGTGCCGGTTCCCTGGGATGTCCCCGCCTCCGCCAGCTGTGGATCTCCAGCTGTGAGGTGCTCACCAGTGAGTGACCCAGAAGCCTGTCTGCTTAGTGATCCCACCGAGGTGTGAGTATCTGCTCTGGCGCTGGGTGTGGGTGATCTGTGATGCCTCTTCAATGGTGGAGTTGAAGAGGTCCACCTCGGAGCTACTGGAGTCTGGTGTGTCTTGGGGGTCCGAGGATTGCCCAGCCAGTTTGGCTCCTTGGCCTGCAAGAGAAGGCACATGGCATCAGTGCATTACAGGGGATACGGAGAGAACATTGGTTACTCACTTGAGGCTTTGGGAATGGAAGCTTGTCTTGGGGTTCTCACATTTATCTGCTGTCCCCACTTCACCAGCAGTACAGCCATGGCTCCTCCCCGGCCAGCTCGAGGGCACACTTCTCGAAACATGTGAGGGTTCAGAGCCCGGGCATGACTCCATCTGGCTGCATCCGCTCACACTTGTTGTGATTTTGTCCAGCAATGACACAGAGTGTAGGTGGGAGTGGTGAGAGTGAAGATGATGAGATATGGCAGACGTGGGGCTTGGGTGGGAGCTGGAGTGTGCGGAGCATAGCAGCTACTGGGGGAAGATGGTGATTATGGGAGGGAGGGGGGAACCTGGTGCCTGATGTTGGCAACTCCTGAGGTGGGGTTGGAAGTGCAAGGGGGTCCAGTGGGAGACTGGGGATGGTTCACTTATCCTGGCTGAGTGAAGAAGATCATTCATCTTCCTCCAACACTGCTGCCCCATCCTCTTCTGGAGTGCGCTTGCACTGACCAGGGCTGCCATTGCATCCCAGGCAGGGGTGGTAACCCTGCTGGAAGTCCGTCCCCTGGAGTGGGGGTGAAGTGTATCCCACCTCTGCTCCACTCCATCAAACAGTCTGATAAGGGCCCCCTATGAAAAGCGAGGTGCGGACTTGCTGGCTGCCATCCCCTGCAGTCATTCTGGAACAAGTGCTGTCTGTATGGAGCTCCCCAGTGATTACAGCGATGATGTTATTGCAGGGCGGGTGAATCCGAGGGAACGTGAATCTCATGGGCATAATATTTTCACTAATGAGGCATAAGATTCAGTCTGAAATCACGTTGGCGCCTTCAGCAGGAAACACTCTGGGGGCAATCTTACCGACAAGTCCCACCGGTCAATAGACCTGGTCAAGCCAATATGTTCACATAAGAGGCGAAAAACCGGGTTTGCGCCCAGTTTCTCACTTCTCGCGATCTTACTGGCCCCAGATTTCCAGCGTGATCAACCTCGCTCCTGGGAAGGACACGAGGCTGATTTAAATATTTAAATCTTCATTTTAATATAATTAGTGAGTCCGGAACTGAATTGTCTGAGCTGACTTGCCTTAACGGTCTCGCTGATGGGACTGTTCAGGGCCAGGGGGAAGTGCCCCTTGGGCAGTGCCAACCTGGCATTGCCAGCCTGGGGACCCTGGCAGTGCCAACCTGGGACCCTAGCACTGCCAGTCTGGCACTGTCCACTGGGCACCCAGGCACTAGGCGGTGTCAAGGAGTGGGGCCATGATAGGGACGGGACCTGTGGGGATGGGGTGGAGCCATGATGGGGTGAAGCTTAAGGGGAAGGGGGGGTGGAGGAGCTGCGCACTCTGCAATTGGCAATCTGCCGGGGTGGTGATCAACCCAACCGGGGGAGGTTGGGGAAGGGTGCGATCAACCAGGGCGGCAATCGGCCGGGGGTAGGGAGATTATCAGAGCAGTATCCAGCGGGGTGGGGGGGTGATCAGCCAGGGAGGCCAGTGATTGGGGGTGTGGGTTACATCTGAGGGTGTGGGTGACTGACAGATCTCTCTGGTCTTGCACAGAAGAAAGGATCTGCGCATGTGTGATAGCATCCTCTAATGTGAGCAAGGGGCTTGCGGGAGAGCTTAGGTCCCCACCACTCCCCCAATTGCAGGAATCAGATCGTGCCAGCGACAGAGGTTCAATTCCAGCCTCAGGTGACTGTGTGGAGTTTGCACGTTCTCCCTATATCTGCATGGGTTTCCTCCAGATTCCCCTCTCAATCCAAAGATGTGCAGGTTAGGCTGATTGGCCATGCTAATTGCCCCTTGGTGTCAGGGAAATTAGCTGGGTAAATACTTTAGGTTACGGGGATGGGTCCTGGGTGGGATTGTTGTTGGTGCTGGTTCAATGGGCCAAATGGCCTCCTTCTGCACTGTAGGGATTCCTTTGCTCATCTGCCTCATTTACATTCTTACTTTCCAAGTTAAATGTGGTCTCCTTATTTTCTTTGCCAAACTGCACACATAACGGTGTGCACGGTAGCACAGTGGTTAGCACTGCTGCTTCACAGCTCCAGGGTCCCGGGTTCGATTCCCGGCTCGGGTCACTGTCTGTGTGGAGTTTGCACATTCTCCTCGTATCTGCGTGGGTTTCCTCCGGGTGCTCCGGTTTCCTCCCACAGTCCAAAGATGTGCGGGTTAGGTTGATTGGCCAGGTTAAAAATTGCCCCTTAGAGTCCTGTGATGCGTAGGCTAGAGGGATTAGCGGGTAAATATGTGGGGGTAGGGCCTCGGTGGGATTGTGATCGGTGCAGACTCGATGGGCCGAATGGCCTCCTTCTGCACTGTAGGGTTTCTATGATTCTATGAACACCGCTGCCTCACAGCATCAGAGACCCAGGTTCGATTCCCGGCTTGGGTCACTGTCTGTGTGGAGTTTGCACATTTTCTCCGTGTCTGCGTGGGTTTCTGAGTGCTCCGGTTTCATCCCACAGTCCAAAGATGTGCGGATTAGATGGATTCGCCATGCTAAATTGCCCCTTAGTGTCAGGAGGACTAGCTAGGGTAATGCATGAGGTTATGCGGATAGGGCCTGGTTGGGATTGTGGTCAGCTATGATTCTGTGATAACTGTGTTGAAATTCATTTGTCAATGATATTCCTATTCTGTAAGTGAATCAGTGTCACCTTTCAATTTGGTGCAGCATTGACAATTCCACCCCCCCCCACCCCCACCACCTCCCCCCCCAACCCCCGCCACCCCACGCCCCCGCCACGCAATTTGTTGTCCTCCACAAATTTAGAAATTGTGTTTGAAGTAATTAATTTGCATTTTCAAGCTGTGTGCAACAGTGGTTAGCACTGCTGCTTCACAGCACCAGGGACCCGGGTTCGATTCCCGGTTTGGGTCACTGTCTGTGTGGACTTTGCAGGTTCTCCCCATGTCTGCGTGGGTTTCCTCCGGGTGCTCCGGTTTCCTCCCACATTCTGAAAGACGTGCTGGTTAGGTGCATTGACCCAAAAAGGTGCTGGACTGTGGTGACTAGGGGAATTTCACAGTAACTTCATTGCAGTGTTAATGTAAGCCTTATTTGTGACTAATAAATAAACTTTACTTTACTTTACTTTACCCACCGGTAGCGCAGTGAGTGCAGCACAATTAGTGCTTTCAGCTGAAGTATTTCTAGTACTGGGACATAGGTGTTCACTGGGAACACGCCGACCATAGAAAGCCGACAGAACGCTGATGGCTGTCTGAGGTGGGCAGCTCACTGAGAGGCGATCTCCGTCACACGCATGGACTGTGTGGTTCTGCAGAATCTTCAGAAGGTAGCCTGGAAAAAGAAAGTCGAAAGACTGAGTGATGCTCCTATGCTTGAAGCTGCGAAAAAAGCACGCAATAGTCACTTTACATAAGCAGCCAATATCATAATATAAGCAAAGTACTGGAATCTGAAACAAGAACAGAGGACACTGGAAACACTCAACAGCTCTGCAAGCATTTAATAAGAGAGATAGATGTTGACAGAACTGCTGAATTATTCAAACATTATATGTTTCTCAGAGTAAAGGTTCCTCAGGGTAGTGTCCTCGGCCCAACCATTTTCAGTTGCTTCATCAAATACCACCCTCCACCCATCATAAGATCAGAAATCCAGATGTTTGCTGATGATTACACAATGTTCAGCACTATTTGTGACTCCTCAGATACTGAAGTAGTCCATGCCCATATGCAGCAAGACCTGGACAATATCCAAGCTTGGGCTGACAAATGGCAAATAAAATTCAAGCTACAAAAATGCCAGGCAATGACCATCTGCCGCTGCTTGATGGCCCACAGTGCCTTATGGTTGCCCATACTTGAGTTACTAAATCTGTTCAAAATCTATTACATTTGGTACGGTGGTAGTGCATGACTAGCTGTGAGACAGTTCTCCCAATTCTGGCACAAGTCCCCAGAATATTATCTTGGGTCTCTGGATTATTAGTCCAGTGACAATACCACTATGCCTCTGTCTCCTAC
Organism: Mustelus asterias; assembly: GCF_964213995.1. Classification (NCBI taxonomy): domain Eukaryota; kingdom Metazoa; phylum Chordata; class Chondrichthyes; order Carcharhiniformes; family Triakidae; genus Mustelus; species Mustelus asterias. The sequence goes on along the minus strand of NC_135804.1, from coordinate 104,958,625 downwards.
TGACTTTCCAAAGCCTGTCCACCATCTACAAGGCACAGGTGATTAAATACTCTTGACTTGCCTGGATGAGTGCAGCTCCAACAACACTCAAGAATCTTGACACCATCCAGGCAAAGCAGCTCACAGGATTGGCACCCAGCCAAACACCTTTAACATTCACCCCTCGACCACCAATGCACAGTGGCAGCAGTGTGTACCATCTACAACTCACCAAGGCTCCTTCAGCAGAACCTTCCAAACCCATGACGTGTCCTACCTAGAAGTACAAGGGCAGCAGATATATGGGAACACCACCACATGCAGGTTCCCCACCAAGCCACATACCATCCTGACTTGGATGTTGCTTCATCTGCTTGTTGTTCCTTCACTGTTTCTGGGTCCAAATCCTGGAACTCTGGGTGTACCTACACCATATGGACTGCAGCAGTTCAATTGGTTGGCTCACCACCATCTTCTCAAGGAAAGAATGTGGAATAAACGCTGTCCTAGCCAGCGATGCCCACATTCAGTGAAATAATTAACAAAAAGACATTCTTGTCAGTCCTCACCATTCCCACTGCCCCACCTCTGCTCTCTCAAATACTATGTTGAAACAAACATCTGCACCTTCATCATGTTGAGGATTGATTTCTCAAATGTTCAAATTACCAACTTTCATCCTGTTACAACCTGCCCTAGGTGGGGTTCCCTAAAAGTTATTGATCTGGGTGAGACCCTCGATTTGTCACCGTCCGACTGGGATATCTACTAAGTGTCACAAACCCGGTTGATGGGATGACTGGCTCTGTGTGATATAGTAACTGAGGCAGGGCCCCTGCAAACTATGCTGAGAACAATTGTAATGGACGCAAAGTGTCATCACCTACTCCTCAAAACTCAAGGACTGTTTATTCAATCCATCCTCTGCTGTAGCAACGAACGTTTAACCTAACAAGAATCCCTTTCCCTTGTTATACAGAACAGTTCTTGAGTTTCGAGGTATAGATGATGACACTTTGCATCCATTACAATTGTTCTCAGCATAGTTTGCTTCTGCTGGTTCGGGTGTCCCATAGTTCGATAATCTGGTCGAGATTTCAGTTCTTTTCCAGCTGCGGTCCATCTGTGCCTTATTGATTTTCACAGAAGGAGAGAGAATTTTGGATGTTCCTGCAAAACCTGGCTACCTTTGCAGGGAGCCTGCCTCAGTTACTATATCACCTTCAATGTGGCAAGCTTTCAGCTGCTTTTCTCACAGCACACAGACTGACAGACAGACATAACAGCACAGGCTGGTAGCACCAGGCTTTTAACCCCAAGTAGGTGTATTCCAAGAGGACTGGAATGTACTAGCCTGTCTTAGCCATTATTCCCAGGGTCTTGAAAATGAGAAAGCACTATGTCCCTTTATCCTAACTGGAGACGGTAATCAGTCTTTGGATGGTTTTGCAATACCTTATCTGGAAGCACAGGGAGGGGTTCCACTGTTCCTTAGAGAAACCCCTTGCAGCCATTCCTGTCATTGACTAACTGTACATTCTCAGCCATCTTTGGTGTCTATGTCCATTTTTAAAAATATATAACACAGACCTATTTTAAAATCCAATATTTCCTTGTATAATTCCAAGGATTTTCTCCATCATCGTGACAATCCTCAGCAAAATCCTATCCTTGACCAAGATCCTAAGGTTTTCAAATTCCTCGCTATTTTTTCCCAAATGTAGAGGAGTCTAAAACTAGAGGGCATAAGTTTAAGGTGAGAGGGGAGAGATACAAAAGGCTCCAGATGGGCATTTTTTTCACATAGGGGGTGGTAAGTGTCTGGAACAAGCTGCCAGAGGTAGTAGTGGAGGCAGGTACAATTTTGTCTTTTAAAAAGCGTTTAGAAATTTGCATGGGTAAGATGGCTATAGAGGGATATGGGTCAAACGCGGGCAATTGGGACTAGCTTAGTGGTTTAAAAAAGGGGGGCGGCATGGACAAGATGGGCCAAAGGGCCTGGTTCCGTGCTGTAAACCTTTATGACTCTATGACTAATAGACTTGCCCTCCCCTTCCACTTAACTATAGGATCATTTATAACCAAGCTTCTGAGCTCATCCCTCTGTTCTGCTGAATTCACATTACTGCTTGATTTCCATCAGAGGTTCACGTTTGAGCCACTATGCCTGTTCCAATTGAAGTGCTCTCCCTATCTCTCTCGCAAAACTTATCTTTTCAACCATGCCTCCTCAACAAATCCATTGCCGCTCGGTGTTTAACTTGCTCCTTAAGAATTACACTGGGAGGTTCTCTTACTCATGCAATGGTATTTAAACACAAGTTGTTGCAGCCTGCTGTAATTATAAAAATAATTGAAGGGAGAGAGATTTTTCCTAAAAAAAAAATCAAGGACATTCTGATTTACAATGTTCTTGTGTAAATCACTTCTGCGTGAACTCTGAACAGGCCAAATCTAAAGAAAGGCGGCAAATGCAGCAAATCTGAAATAAAAACAGAGAATGTTGGACATGCTCAGCAGGAGAGATGACATCTGAAAGAGAAAAGACAGATTAATGTTTCGGATGTGATTTCTCAGTAGAAATCATCTCCACCCAAAACAATCTATCATTTGTGTTTGGGTATTGATCAATCTGTTTTGTTCCCAATGTTGAAAATTCTTCTGTTTAATAGAACTGAACGATAAATGATGGCCTTTTAAGAAAAGAAGGTATGGATTTTAACAGAGTATGCATGCAACTAGTGTTACATTTCAAATTTTCTACTCCCTTGGCCCTGAATTATTTTTGGGACATGTAAAATAGCAATTTAACAAAATCTGTATCAACAGGTTCTGTAAATATTGGATGAGTACAAAGCATGTTCACTGTGTTTCCATGGAAACCAGCAGTCCGCTGGAGAAAGCTTTCATGGTTCTCCACACTGCGTTTGTTTTTCATTTCCCCAGCAGCTGCAGCTGGCGTGTGTTGTTCCCAGGCAAACACGCGCTTGGATACAATGCACATTTGCATTCTGATCAGTCTCCTATGTGTGCCATTGATGGGCACATCGCATCAACCTGATACTTACTCAGGAGAGCTACTTTCTTTTTGATTTCCATCTATCTTTCCCTTTTTTTGAGAGGCTGAGTATCATTTCTTTTAGAGCTGTCAGTGTAGGAGGAACATCCAACACGTCCTTGTGCCAGAGCTATCTACTTGCTCTTTCCCCATACCCTTTGGGCAGAATTTTCCACTCCCGCCAGCAGTGTAATTGTGGAGGGTGTTGCCACCAAGTTTGACACGGTCAGTTTCCCACCGGCGGGAAATTAGTTTGGAATTTTGTTCTCCCGACTTTGATGGCGGGTTAAAAACAGGTTACAATTCCTACTGATCCATGTTGGGAACCACATTTGCATGTATTTGTATCTCAGGAATGTTCCTTAAAAGGTCAATTCACCAGAATTACGTTCCTCCCTCCAGAATAAATTCCCCAGCAGTGGACAACTAGAATAGTCTGTTTCCCAACTCTATATAAGTGGCATGCACCTGGCAAGTTTCACTTCATCAGTGACTTGTAGGTATAGATATTGCTTTCACCTATCTTTAAGAATATTGCAGCAAGACATTGGATACTTGTATCAGAAGTTGTGCTAAGGCTGGTCTTGAGAGGCAATACCTGTGGAGAGGGGAGACATGGAGGAAGGACCTGGGATGGGGAGGAAACACAAGATTAGAGGGGAGGAAACAGAGTCAAGACTAGGGAGTGGTAAAGGAACAGAGTGGAGTAGTGAAAGACTGCCCTGGGGCTGAGGCCATGCTGTCTGGGGTATATTGAAGAGATTGTCCCGCGACTGAGGCCAAGCTGTCGGAAGCTTATTGAACAGACTGCCCTGGTATTGACATTACACTGTCAGGGGCATAGTGAACAGATTGTCCTGGTGTTGACATTACACTGTCAGGGGCATAGTGAACAGATTGTCCTGGTGTTGACATTACACTGTCAGGGGCATAGTGAACAGATTGTCCTGGTGTTGACATTACACTGTCAGGGGCATAGTGAACAGATTGTCCTGGGACTGAAGCCATGCTGTCTGGAGTATATTGGACATACTGTCCTGGGGTTGAGGCCCTGCTGTCTGGAGTATATCGAATAGACTGTCCTGGGGCTGTGCGGGCCATGTTATAGGACTCAGCATGGTACACATACCTCTCTGGACAATGACAGTCATACACAGTAGGTGTGCAGGATGTGGTCAGTGGCCAGGAATTTGGCCCTGAAGGTTTGGGTCATTGTATTGGGAGACAGGTGGCACAATCATATTCAAGGGAGATATCTGCACCCTGTATGCCTGTATTTGAAAATTCATTTGGGGTATTGAATGGTCTCATTGGAGGGGTTCCCAAACTTTAAGGATGCATATGGCCTTGCAAAGAAGAGGGGTCATGTTGACAAAGGGCATGGGAAAATCAACATTTACTAATGGTGCACATTCAGGCCAGAGTCCATTAAGTTTAGGTGCTGTGCTGCATATAGTCTTGATTGGCATCTAAACTTACAGAGGCATTTCAGAATGGATGTAGGGTCAAAAACCCAATGGCCATATCTGCTGCACAGAGACAGCCTGGGCCTTCCCAATGAACTGGTTGTGGCATTCAAGGCACCATGTTTGTAGTCAGGATATAGGTGTAAGGAATGGGTATCAATAGTAATTGTCAAGGCCACTGGACAACAACCACCACAAAGCAGACTTTGGTCCTGGGACTTGGGTCTTTTGACCCTAATTAAGACTCTCATTGTAAACGTGGAGTCACATCTGAGGGGAAACTTCTGCCATGTGTGGTCCTCCAGGATATCATCAGGCAAGGGGTGGCTTGGTATGCAATGTGCAAACTGAAGGAAAGTCAAGGTCTGGAGACTGCATTCCTTGTATATGGAGTGAAAACATTCAGCCATAACTACCATTAATTGTTCAGTTGTTCACATATACAAGGAGGAGTGGAAATTGTAGGCTACAGGCAATGCTGTCTTCTTGATAGATTGATTAGAATAAGGAGAAGGTGATTGGTGGCTGGAATAGAGAGAAAAAATAATTCATGATTGACTGGGCAGGCTCCTACATAGTAAGTCACTCAGTCATTGTCCCCATGTTGGTGACATACAATGGATGGGGAGGTCAAGCTCGTTTCCCACGTAGGAACAGTGAGCTTATTCTTTGAGGGAGAAGAATGCCAGTCTTCACCCTCTCCTGTCTGTTCTGAGGAGGTCTTGTGCAGCCTAATGACAGACGGATTGACTGCGAGCACTATGGATGTAGCAGCAGTTCAGAGGCCTGCATTCCTGATGCGTGTGCTGAGGGCCTCCAGCAAGGGATTAAGATATCATGGAGGATCTTACATGAAGTGGTGATGTTAAAGTGGCTGACAGATATTCAGTGTTGATGTCCAATCTGCTGGTTGTGTGAGATCCTTATGGACTCTAAGCCTTAGATTGCCTGATGCCCTAATGGGAGCGTGAGCTTAGAGGGAGTAGAAATTTCACTTGCTCTGGTGGAACCCATCAGATAATTCATTCTATTCCTCTACTGCAGGGCAATCCTTTCCTGTTGGCCATGACCACTGAACTCCTTGGTGACCTCCTCCCTGGTTGGCATAGTCAGGTAAAAGGACCTCCTGCTCCTATCACAAGGACAGAGGAGCTCCTTGCCTTTCTCGGATGGCCTGGAGGAGAATCCCCAAGGAGACTTCATTAAACCGTGGAGCCGCGTGAGGGTTTTGCACATTTGGGCACCCTGGTGAAGCAAAGGTTGACACCACACCTGACCTGTAGTGAGTGAATATCTGTGTGGGTGGCATTCAATATGTACCAGGACCTTCGACCCCTAACAGCTGGGTGGCTGATTCATAGAATTCCTACAGTGCAGAAAGAGGCCATTCGGCCCATCGAATCTGCACCAACCACAATCCCACCCATAACCCCATACACTTACCATAGCTAGTCCCCCTGACACTAAGTGGCAATTTAGCATGGCCAATCCACCTAACCTACACATCATTGCACTGTGGGAGGAAACCGGAGCACCCGGAGGAAACCCACGCAGACACAGGGAGAATGTGCAAAGTCAACACAGACAGTGACCCAAGCCGGGAATCGAACCTGAGCCCCTGGCGCTGTAAGGCAGCAGTGCTAACCATTGTGCCACCATGCATCTCATGAATTCCTGCCCAACCTGCCACAAAATTCACCAAGCTCCTCACTGATCCATAATTAATGAGCTGAAATGTGGAAAATCGAGTGAGTAAATCTGACCCACTGCCGAGCGGGAATCATGCCGATGACATTCCCGGCCACCAAATCACTTAGTCTCCAGAATGGAAAATTCCACCTTTTAATATGTCTTCTTAAATGGTATCATAGACTCATTTCCGCTTGCAGTAATGTGTTCTATATTCTAACCATCCTTTGCGTCAGGAACTTTTTCTAAATCTTCCCTTTTACATTCTAATATTAATGCTGAGGTTATACCTTTGTTCAGATTTACCCGACCAGTAGAAATAATCTTTCTCATTTATTCTTCTAAAACTTTTCAAAGTTTTGGACACTTCCAGTAGGTACCCTGAACCCTTCCTTCGCTAATCAATGCAACCCTAGTTTTCAAATGCCCCGTCACAATTATTCTTCCTACTGAATTCAAGGTGCTGGGAGTGCGCACTTGTTTGTGAAGCCAGCTTCCACCTCACATTCCTGAAAAATTGCGCTATCACACTGGAGGGCCAAATAAGGCCCAACCAGCATGGAACGCACCTATTGGTCTGAGGTGTGGGGGTGGGATGTTGGGCTCTAGGTCCAATAATATCCCCCAAGACTTTGGTAACTTCAATTAAACTTCCAGTGGAAACACAGTTAAATGGTACAACATGGAAACAAATCTAGTGCAGCTTTTTGGCTATGAACTGATCCTGCTTAAAACCTTCACTGACTCAATGTATTTGTATATAGTAGCTCAGAAATATGCCTTGAAAATCTGCAGGGCCTGCCCAGCATCACTGCCTCCACCACTGGTACACATTGACTGCTCTGTGCACGACATACAAGACACACTGCAGTAACTTGCCAAGGCTTACTCGACAACGCCTTTCAAACAAACAAAATCTACCAACTAGGACAAGAACAAGGGGCACACCTGAACACCCAACCACATGCATGCTCCCCTCCAAACCACACATCACCCTGACCTGGAAATACATTGCCATTCTTTCAGTGTCGTTGGGTCAAAATTCTCGAACTCTTTCCCTGATATTGGAGTAAGCACATCACACAAAATAAAGCAGCTGAAGGAGGTGGCTCCCCACCACCTTCCCAAACCTAATCAGAAATGGGCTATAAATGCTGGCCTTGTCATTGTGTGTATATCCTGTGAATGAATTAAAATAAACATTGCCTGCAGTACTTGGTGTCAGACTCTCAAATCGTCACTGTAATGCTTTGTTTTCAGACGAGGGAGAGATGTACAAGGAGGTTTTTGTTTCGTGTTGTGGGTGGACAAAAACACATCTGCATTGATCATTAACTAATGAGTTTCTAATGTTGAAGAGCAGAAAATAAAATCAAAGAATTGGATGTGGGTGGGTGGGGGTGTTGAGGAGTGGGGGAGTGGACTCTAATCTGAAGGATTTAAGGACAAACTTCCCCATAGCTGATCTCAGCTTGGATAACAGTAGTGGTGCTAGTATTGGCCTCAGTATCCCAGGAGTACTTGTAGAGGGAAGACTGTCAGTCTGTGTTGTTGCTCATTACTCAGAATTTTCCACTTCTGTGCACAGCAACCAAAAAAAAAACACCTCCTTTCATATAAACAAATTAGTGGAGAATTGTGAGCTGTTAGAGAAAATCTGATGCTTTTCTATTATCCAGAGATAGCAAGCACTCCCCACCCACTGGAAAGTCTGTATTAATAAACACAGAACGTGGACAGGATCAGGCTCAATTGTGACACCTGTATCCATTTAGGACAGCACAGTGGCACAGTGGTTAGCACTGCTGCCTCACAGCGCCACGGACTTGGGTTTGATTTTGATCTTGGGTGACTGTCTGTGTGGAGTTTGCACGTTCTCTCTATGTCTGCATGGGTTTCCTCCAGGTGCTCCGATTTCTTCTCACACTCCAAAGATGTGCACATTAAGTGGATTAGCTATGCTAAATGCGTGGGGTTACAGGGGTAGAGTGGTGGGGGGTGGGGTGGAGCATCCTTTGGAGAGTCGGTGCAGACTTGACGGGCCAAATGGCCTCCTTCTGCACTGTAGGGATTCTATGGATTTCCAAAAATATAAAATGCTCGCAGTTCACATTCAAGTGATACAAGTTAACACAAAATGTGTGCATGACTGGCCTCTTTTGCTGATTTGAGAGCCCTAGCCCAGAAAATGATAACATTAGTTAATAAGCAATATGATGTGACAGGTCTATTGATGCAAACATCGATATTTTTAAAAAAATCAATCCTTGAATATTCCCAAGGATTTTTAAATATGTGAAAAAAATATGTTGCTCCTATGGCAATATTGACTTTTCCTTAATTTATTAATCTACATTGTAAATCTTACAGTATTCTAAAGATAAAGACAAACCAGAAACTTTATCAAACAATGTCAGATGATGAAGACCCTTCAGCTCAAAGGGTCCCTCTGTCTTCCCGTTACTGAATCGAGCACTTACCCGAGAAATCCGGAGTGGCTTCAAGCTGACCCCGGAGATTAAACCAAAAGAATATGACAAATGAGAATCCCACTTGACATCTAAGCTGTTTCAATATAATCATATTGAAGACTTGATAAGACTTCTGAGAGCATGTATATTTTCATTCTAATGGGTGAATAATCTTTTCAGTTTTTCCATCACATTTTCTGTCAGTTCCTAGCAGCTGTGATGCTTTCACTGGTAAGCGGATGAGTTGGCAGCTTGCGTCTGACTGTGTGGTGGTACACAGGACTAGACACCAATTATTTGTCATATATTAGATCATGACAGCTGCTGGTAAACACTGTCACAAGGCAAGATTTATAACAAGTTCAATGCAACCCTTTGATTTTGATTTGATTTATTATTGTCACATATATTAGTATACGGTGAAAAATATTGTTTCTTGCACGTTATACAAAGCGTACTGTACATAGAGAAGGAAAGGAGAGAGTGCAGAATGTAGTGTTACAGTCATAGCTAAGGTGTAGAAAAAAATCTACTTAATGTGAGGTAGGTCCATACAGAAGTCTAATGGCAGCAGGGAAGAAGTTGTTCTTGAGTCGGTTGGTATGTGTCCTCAGACTTTTGTATCTTTTTCCTGACAGAAGACGATGGAAGAGAGTATGTCTGAGGTGTGCGGGGTCCCTAATTATGCTGGTTGATTTTCCAAGGCAGCGGGAAATGTAGAGAGTTAGTGGTTGGGAGGTTGGTTCGAGTGATGGATTGGGCTTCATTCACAATCCTTTGTAGTTTCTTGCGGTCTTGGACAGAGCAGCAGCCATACCAAGCTGTGATACAACCAGAAAGAATGCTTTCTATGATGCATCTGAAAAGTTGGTGAGAGTCGTAGCAGACATGCCAAATTTCCTTAGCCTCCTGAGAAAGTAGAGGTGGAGATGGGCTTTCTTAACTACAGCGTCGTCATGGAGGGACCAGGACAGGTTGTTGGTGATCTGGACACCTAAAAATTTGAAGCTCTTGACCATTTCTACTTCATCCCCATTGATGTAGACAGGGGGATGTTCTCCACTATGCTTCCTGAAGTCGATGACAATCTCCTTTGTTTTGTTGACATTGAGGGAGAGATTATTGACGTCACACCAGAAGGCTAAAGACTGAAGACTCTGCTCTTCCCGAGATGTTCTTCAATATGCAAAGGCAGCCCTCATGAACCTTGTCTGAATGGCTATACTGAACATGATTGTGAGTGTTGGCAGGTTATACAAGCATTAAGATGATAATTCCCTATTCATTCCTCATAATTATCCTCACATAGACATTTTCTATCAGGAGTCAATATATAACCATAAAAAGCAGGAGCCCTGACTGATTCCACATGATGTGGACAAGGTTCCTTTGCATATTGAAGAACATCTCGGGAAGAGCAGAGCCTTCAGTCTTTAGCCTTCTGGTGTGACGCCAATAATCTCTCCCTCAATGTCAACAAAACAAAGGAGATTGATCCCACATGGTGAGAGTAGGGATGTAAAACATTGAATGTCACAAAGATTCTGATGAAAGGTCATCGACCTGAAACATTGGAGTGAAGTTTCTAGTGGACAAGGGGACCCTGACTTCAGGCACATATGGCAATCTGCAGCTTGCCCCTGATGTCAGCATGTAACCTCCCAGAAAGTTATCTAGGATTGCAACAGGATCTTGATCAATTGGGCCAGTCGGGCTAATAAATGGCAGATGGAGTTTATTTAGATAAATGAGAGATGATGCATTTTTGTGGATCGAACCACAGCATGGCCTATTCAGTTAATGGTAGGGCGTTAGAGAGAGTAATAGAACAAAGAGACCTAGGGGTGCAGGTTCATAGCTCCTCGAAAGTAGAGTCACAGGTGGACAGGGGGGTGAAGAAGGCATTCGGCATGCTTGGTTTCACTGGTCAGAATATTGAATACAGGAGTTGGAACGTCTTGTTGAAGTTATGGAGGACATTGGTAAGGCCACACTTGGAATACTGTGTACAGTTCTGATCATCCAATTATAGAAAGGATATTATTAAAGTAGAAAGAGTGCAGAAAAGATTTACTAGGATGCTACCGGGACTTGATGGTTTGAGTTATAAGGAGAGGCTGGATAAGCTGGGACTTTTTTCCCTGGAATGTAGGAGGCTTAGGGGTGATCTTATAGAGAACTATAAAATAATGAGAGGCATAGATCAATTAGATAGTCAACATCTTTTCCCAAAGGTAGGGGAGTCTAAAACTAGAGGGCATAGGTTTAAGGTGAGAGGGAAAGATAGAAATGGGTCCAGAGGGGCAATTTTTTACACAGAAGGGGGAAAACTGCAAAGATTCCTAAAAATAAAAATGGACCTTTGTTTTTTTGAAAAAGAAGCAGCCAGGTTTACGCGAAAACGTCAAAAGTACAGAAAAAAGAGTGAAAACCAGCAGCTGTTGACAGCTCAGTAAAAAACTGACAGTCTTAAAGTGGTAATGCATTTAAAGTGGCAATGCAGGAGAAGAAACAAACAGCAATGGACAGGAAAATTGGAGAAGATTCTAGATAAAGGTTCACTCTCAAAAAAGCAATAAAGATCTCAAAGAAGAGACAATCAAGACCTCAAGGGACCTTAAAAAGTGGGCAAAAAAGAACCCGGAAGGAGAGCAATGAAAGACTCTTGACCTAGGGCAGTGAAAATCCCCTGACTTTGGACAATGTAAAACCCAGGAGTGCAATGTAAAACTCCAGAAGGAGGGCACTGAAAAACCCTAGAAGGGCAATTAAAGACATCAGAAGGAGGGCAACAAGAAAGCCAAGGGAATTTCAGAATGAAAACAAATCAACACTTCATTAGAGCGAGAGACCTGACCAAAGATGAAGCCAAAAGGGTTTGGTTCAAGTTAAGACAAGTAGAAATGAAGATTCCATTGTGAAATGCATATGCCCAGTAAGAATATGATGGACTTGCCTCGGAAGAAACGCAGAAATTAAAGACTTCAAAATAAATGAGGAACCTTTGAACATAAAGTGGAATCAGCAAAAAGAATTAAAACTCCAGAGAAGACATTAAAACAACAAGATGAAACGACAGATAAGAAACTTGAAAAAAAGTTGCATAAATTTACAAAATGAAAGTTAAGAAGGGGAATTTAATGAGGCAATGTAGAATAAGCTGAACACTGTGAAAAGAACTCGAATACACGAACAAGAATTGAATCGAGAGAATAAGAGCTTGAAGAAGGGAAGCTTGGCAATGAGAAATTAACTTTTTTTCTCTTTTGATGCCAATACAAGATTGCTGAAATGGTCACAGTAATAGAAAATCACAAGAACCAGTATGATAAAATGGTCGATGAAAAAGATGCTGAATTGAAATGTTGGAAAGAGAAGAAACTTTATCTCCTGACCTAAGTACCAGAAACAGAGTACTATGACCATTCCTTCGCATGTGACAGACCGAGATTGTGAAAAAAACTCGCAAGGCCATACTTGGAACTGTGCATAGCGACAACCTACCAAAACAGTGTTTATGTTTAAACACAAGTCTCAAGATCTCATCGATGAGCAGAGTTGTACTGCAACAATAAAATAAAACATATTACATATATAATAAGAAACTCCGGTAGTGGATCAAGTTGGATCCCTGGAATTATTGTCTCTTCGACTGGATTCTTATACTATGCAGTAGACATGGAGGGACAGATCATTTGTAAACATGTGCATCACCTGAGGAGTATAGTGAGACACTCTGACAGTCAATGTAGACATCAAGATATGCTTTTGAACCTGTTATGCACCAAAGCACCTGACCAACCTGTTGTAGACATAACTGATGTCTCCACGGAATCAAAGTAGTAATGAGTTGCCTGTGCCCAGAAGAGGTACCAGTTATTGCAGTTCCTGTTAATGTAGATCCTGTGGACGCATCTCAGACTACAGAATTACACTGCTCTACAAGAAACAGAAAACCCCCTCAAGACTCGATTTATAACTGGCCAAATTTTCTGTATAACGTTTAGTTAGAATTTAGGACTGAGTAACTTAGTTATTGAAGATTATATAAATGAGTTAAAGAGGGAGGAATGTGGTGATTGTCTCTTTAAGGCCAACACAACAGAACAGTGTCACGTGGTTTGGAGGACCAATTGGACAGGAGAGTGTGAAATCACCCCAGGGGATGGAATCATCTCTCCAGCAGAAGATATGCAGCGGACTGGGGCAGTTGTGTGGTCTGCTAGCCTCTGTACAGTTTTTCTTATTCATAGATCAGAGGATCATAGAATTCCTACAGTACAGAAGGAGGCCATTTGCCCATCAAGTCTGTACCGATCACAATCCCACCTCGACCCTATTCCCGTAACCCACATTTACCCTGCTAATCCCCCTGACACATGGGTCAATTTAGCATGGCCAATCCACCTAACCTGCACATCTTTGGACTGTGGGAGGAAACCAGAACACCCAGAGGAAACCCACGCAGACATGAGGAGAATGTGCAAACTCCACACAGTGACCCGAGGCTGGAATTGAACCTGGGTTCCTGGCACTGTGAGGCAGCAGTGCTAACCACTGTGCCACCGTGCTGCCCGTTTTATTTTAGGCGATCTTCTTCGCTCTTGAATTTTTTTGCTTATTTGTCTGTAAACAACATTTCCAAAAGTTTATATTAATAAATACTAAAAAATATTTAAAAATATAGTAAATTCATTAAAAGTTTATATTAATAAATACTTCTTGTGTTTCTAATGAAATCTGTGAAAGTGCAACATTACACTACCTGTCTCTGTACCTCACTTCCCTCCTTTAGAGCACTCCACAAAGCCCATTTTTTTGGTAAAGCCATCTGATCTAATATCTCATGTGCTTTAACATTATATTTTACTTTATAATTCTACTGTCAAGGGTTTTGCAACATATTGCTTTGAAAGCGCTATACAAATAAGTTGGTTTGATGAAGTGGATGAGAAGGTTGTTAAGGATGTTGCAGTTCATGTTGTGTACATAGACATTCAAAAGGCTTTTGATAAAGTCTTACACAATTAACTTGTTCACAAAACTGAAGTTCATGAGTTTAGGACCATTGCTCTGGGGTATAAAATTGTCTCACTGACTGAAAGCAGAAAGTACTGGTGAATGGGATGTATTTTCAAGCTGAAGGGAAGTAATTATACAGTGATGGAAAAACAGGGGTCAGTGTTGGGAATCACTGTTATTTCCAACATACATTAATGACTTGGATATACAGGTCGCAATTTCCAAAGTTTGCAGATGACGTGAAACTCAGAAATGTAGTAAACAGTGGAGGACTATAATAGGTTTCAGAAGGACACAGAGAGACTGGGAAAATGGGTGAACACATGACAAATAAAATTTAATGCAGAGAAGTGTGAAGTGATTCATTTTTGTAGGAAGATGAGGCAAGCAATAGAAATTAAATGGTACAGTTTGAAAGGGGTGCAGGAACAGAAAGACGTGGGAGGTTGTATGCTTACAAATATTTGAAGGTGGCAAGACAAGTTAAGATGGCTAATAAAAAGGCACATTGACTTTTAGAAATTGAAGCGTGGAGTGCAAGAGCAAGGAAGCTATGCTAAGCATTTGTTAAGAAGTTTAACAACACCAGGTTAAAGTCCAACAGGTTTATTTGGTAGCAAAAGCCACACAAGCTTTCGAGGCTCTGAGCCCCTTCTTCAGGTGAGTGGGAATTCTGTTCACAAACAGAACTTATAAAGACACAGACTCAATTTACATGAATAATGGTTGGAATGCGAATACTTACAACTAATCCTGATACGCTGCAAGAAAGGATGTCCCGAGGCATGGTACATTGGGGAAACTATGCAGACGCTGCGACAACGGATGAATGAACACCGCTCGACAATCACTGTTCTCTTCCTGTTGGGGAGCACTTCAGCAGTCACGGGCATTCGGCCTCTGATATTCGGGTAAGCGTTCTCCAAGGCGGCCTTCGCGACACACGACAGCGCAGAGTCGCTGAGCAGAAACTGATAGCCAAGTTCCGCACACACAAGGACGGCCTCAACCGGGATATTGGGTTTATGTCACACTATTTGTAACTCCCTCAGTTGCGTGGACCTGCAGAGTTTCACTGGCTGTCTTGTCTGGAGACAATACACATCTTTTTAGCCTGTCTTGATGCTCTCTCCACTCCCATTGTTTTGTTTCTTAAAGACTGGATTAGTTGTAAGTATTCGCATTCCAACCATTATTCATGTAAATTGAGTCTGTGTCTTTATAAGTTCTGTTTGTGAACAGAATTCCCACTCACCTGAAGAAGGGGCTCAGAGCCTCGAAAGCTTGTGTGGCTTTTGCTACCAAATAAACCTGTTGGACTTTAACCTGGTGTTGTTAAACTTCTTACTGTGTTTACCCCAGTCCAACGCCGGCATCTCCACATCAAGCATTTGTTAAACAGCAGTTAGACCCCAACTGGGCTTTCATGGCCTGCCTTGGGCATCCACCTTTGAGGCAAGATTTCAAGGCACATAGGAAATTTATTGGAATTGTATTAGGGATGCAGGGCGTCATCCCAGCTGAGTGAAACTAAAGTTAAGGAGTGATTAGTACAGATGCTCAAAAGCACAAGAGAGTTTGAGAGTAAATAAGGAGAAACTGCTTCCAATGGCAGGACATGTACCCAGATGGCACAAATATAGGATCATTAGCTAAAGGAATCCAATCTGACAAGGAAAAGATATCCTGTGAATATGGAATAAGTGGTGCAAGCAAGTTAGTAACTTTCAAAAAGGAGTAGGATAAATACTTTAGGGGAAAAATGTCAGAGTTATAAGAAAGGAATAGGGGAGTGGGTAATTCTTTCAAAGAGCTACCCTAGGTACAATGGAATCAGTGATCTCCTTTTGTGCAGTCTCATTCTTCAATTGTATGATTCTACCATTGATGGGTGTGAAGTGTGATATATTCAAAGTCTGCACAATCTTACTAGTTTTAAGTTTAAGGTTATATTCATAAGCAATGACTGCTTGAGATCCAACTGCCTGAATACTGAAATGTAACGGCCAAAGTGTTCAAACAGATTTACCCACGTAAGGCGTTTCTGATTTCAATCACAGAGTGCAGTTGATGTTGTACACTTGAGGAAAGTTGAAGCAACAATATTTGAAATGACGAAGGGTTGGTGCAGGGTATATGAAGCAGACTGTTTCCAGTTAGAGGGGTCTAGAATAAGGCAATAGGGTGGCACGGTGACACAGTGGTTAGCATTGCTGCCTCACAGCGCCAGGAACCCGGGTACGATTCCCGGCTTGGGTCACTGTCTGTGCAGAGTTTGCACATTCTCCCCGTGTGCGTGTGGGTTTCCTTCGGGTGCTCCGGTTTCCTCCCACAGTCCAAAGATGTGTGTGTTAGGTGGATTGGCCATGCTAAATTGCCCCTTAGTGTCAGGGGAACCAGCTAGGCGTAAATGCGTGGAGTTATGGGGTTAAGGTTTGGGTTGGATTGTGATCAGTTCTGGCTCAACGGGCCAAATGGCCTCCTTCAGCACTGTAGGATTCTATGATTTCTATGTAAGTGATTTAGAACAGATGGTAAGATAAACTTTGTTTTAAAATGGACATTGTGACCTCATGGAGCAAAGTTAATACTTGGAGCACACACATTCAAGAATAGGTTAGATAGGTGGTTGAACAAAATCAATTTTCCCATCCCACTGGCCACAGGAATTGTAGTGGGCGGGGGCGGACCATGCAAAGGTTTGTTGACCTCGGGCAGGATTTTCCGGTTTTGGGACAAGTTCAGCCGGAAAATCCCGCCCTATTGTGCTATGATATGAATATTTTAAAGTTAGGCCAATGTAAAACATGAGGCAACAGTAAAATTTCAGCTGTTTAAAAAGTAAGTCATGCAGCCAGAACTACAGATTTTGCAAAACAGGCAAGTTTTTTAAAAATTGTAAAATAGACTCCTTGGGGGGAAATCTACGGGGGGGGGGGGGGGGGTGAATATTGCAGTTCTGAGACTGCTTTGCATTACAAATGCAACCTTGACTCCCTCCCCACCCCAAAAACTCAAGAACCATTTTCAAAGCATTTACGTTTCATATTTTATTTTTATTCTTCATTTTCTTTTAAATTAGAAACAAGTTACATTGAATTAAATTACAGATGTGCCCTGCTCTTGGCGTATGTCAGTTATAAAGAATTTACACTAACTACAGTACAATACTTCCATCACTACAGTATCCTTAACATTTACTCAGGCTCAGCTCCATTTGCCATCAAACTCTAGAGTTTAGACACTGACAAGTCTTGTTTGACTGTACAATTCAAAGCATCTGTTTGCACATTTTCAAACATGGGTCCATTAGTACTGAACTGTAAAGGTATATTTCATGTGCCATCATTAGAAAGAGCCTGCAAGTATGGGGGATGCTAAAGAGAATTATTTCAACTGTTCATTTAAATCCACTATTTAATATCTTAGTTTCTAGAATAGATATTGGTGTTTTCTTTTTCTTTCATCTTTTCAGACATTTGACTGTCAAATTCTAAGAGAAATGTGTAATCTTTTAACTAAACAAAGCACCATTTTAAAAATGAAAGTGCTGAGCAAATCAAAATGTGGAGGGGGTTGTACTGGAGTACAATCTTGTTCCCTTTTCCTATACCACATCCCACCTTTTTGTGATATTTCTCAAAGCAAATTGAATGGACGATCCACAGGCTTGACTTTTAACGATTGCTAACCATTCTTCAGCCACTTCTTATTGGATCACAATTCAAAGTGTTATGACCTGGCAATAATCATAATCTTATCTTTAGATCAAATATTGTGGGGGGAAAACAAACTAAAACTGGTTGGCGTTGCCTTTCCAAGTTCTAGTAGGTTGATCTGGCTAAAAGGTTTATTTTCTTCACCAGCTCAAAGTATGAGACATTTGCAACAGCTCCATCATTCACGCAATTCATTATCGTTATCTTCTGCTTCACTCCAAGTTTGCCAAACATTTTCAGTGCAGCTGGACCAGGTCTCTACCAACTCAGTAGCAGAGGCTTAAACCCAAAGCTTGAACAGGAACCAGAGTCTGAACTCCTAATGAAGATCCAATCAGAGAAGACTACTGTGAATATTTTCACTGATCGCTCCCTCCCAGAAAACCATTTCTTATGTTTAGTTAAAAATGTTCTGGTGTATTATAACATCTACCCATTTACAAATATTGCCACTAAATATATACTGATATTTGGCTTTTCAGAAGAGTGGTACCTTTCAAGAATCACAGTTCCTAAGGAACAGCATGCTCTAAATCTCAAACCAATGGCTATGATGGAACCATTGGATGGAGTAATTCAACAATGCTGTGTAGGGAAAACAGGTTGAAGAGTCAGGTTGCCGCTTAATCTCTGACCTGCATTCGCTTTTAACATGTTTTCCAAGAGAGCACAGGATTGTGGGAATAGCCCTTTTATTTCATGCATCCCGAACTTTAACAATATAGTTGGCAATGTGATCTCACCACCTTAATACCTTGCACGTTGCTGTGTATTTATAAACTTGACAGCTTTTCACAAGACACTTTTCCAGGTGGCAATGTTTATCTCAAAATTAGCTTAAAATCGCTGAAAGGGTTCCAGATTTATTAGAAAAGAACTGTGATTAAAGTGAGCTTTTTGGACTTGGGAATCCCAAAAGTTCACTGATTTTTCTCAAATGTCATATACAGTAAAGAACAAGCAGTTTTAACAAACTGATGCAGGCACAGTCTAAAGCTTCCGCCTCACTCAGCTCCATGGACTAAGCCACTCAACATGGACACGTATTCTTAGCATTGGACTGTACGTGAACTTTCCCATCTCTTTTCTCCATCTCTCGGAATGTCAACGTTTTTTGCGCCTTCAGCTTGCATGCCAGAGACATGAAAATGGATTCCACGTGGTCACTTTCTTTTGGATCCTTTGCCGACGTCTCAAATAAAAGCATGTTGTTGGCATCTGCAAATCGGAGGGCGATGTTGGAAGATACTTGTATCTCATGAGTGAGATCACATTTGTTACCCACCAGGACCCTTGGCACACTGGGCGAGACTGAGTGGCTGTTACATTCTTCAATCCATGCTTTGAGGTTTTCAAAGGAGGCCAGTTTTGTTACGTCATACACAAATACCACAGCATGCACGTTTCTGTAATAATGTTGCACCATACTTTTTCGGAATCGTTCTTGGCCAGCTGTGTCCCAGACCTGAATCTAAGAAAAAGAAATAAAAGAAACAATAGGGTGAATGGAATAATTCTATCCATCACTCCTCCACTCCCCACACACAACCCTTTGTAATTTCCCCCTCTTCTTTTGAAAGAACTGAATCATGATGGAAAGCAGCCATAGTGAAACCAGCAACCCTCCAAATGATTAATGCTGAACCAAGTGACTGATTTTTATGTATGATAGAATGAGAAATGTCTCTTGGGTCAGGAGTTGGGAGGTGGATCGATATGTGGGTGGGCCCTTTGCTTGATTTTCCAATTACAGTCAAGGTGAAGAGAGACAAACTGTAACACCTACTGTTCTGCCATCAGCTAGGGAAAGGAAAAGAAAAACAAGTCACTTACGCAACATTTCTATCACATCTTCAAAGCAGTTCAAAGAACTCCACAAGGTCAATGGCTTTTAAATACAGTTGCTACATGGAGAAACATGGCAGACATTTCAATCTTAGCAAAGATCCCATTCATACAAGGCAATGAAATTAAATAAAATCATAAAGAGCTGGAAAGACTCAGCATGAATGGCAGTGAATGACAGAGTTAACATTTCAGATCAATGACCTGCCATTAGAATCGGAAAACATTAAAGATAAACAGATTTGAACCAAATGCTGAGAATAAGTTTCTTTAGCGTGGTTGAAAGGAATGTTGCGGAGGGAAAAGGATATCTCTGTACTCTTTGAACGGTGCCAAGAGATTGTCAACATCCATCTGAACACTTAACTTAACATGGAATAAAAATCAAACTTGTCAAGGTGTGTATAAATGTTAACACACACAACGACCAACCAGCATCCTTTTTTGATACTGCACGAAAAATAAGCCTTCTTTCATTAGGTCTTCCCAAAGCTTGTGACATCCCTAAACGCAATCTTTTCCCAAACTGCCACCTTTACACTATCAAAACCAAGGTTTGGCACAATGCAACCATGGCCAGAACTCCTTCACTGCGAGAATAATCATCTTCTCACAAACAAGAACGTTTCTCCATATTGTTGCAAATATACAAGAAAAATTCAATGGTTTGAACTGCTCAATTTCAGTAAATTCTTGACATTGAAGTGAATAGCCTGTCAGTCCTCACAGTGCCGATTGAAAAATGAAGAGCTGTCACTCAGATGAGATACCAGCTGGCATCAAGAATGTATTACTTAATGGACACAGATGTCAACTTTTGTCTCAGTACTTTCTGTGGCAACTATTATATATTTGAAGTACTTCCAGAAAATCACACTCGCACAGATGCAGGATATTGAAAAATGTCTAAGAAACAATAGAATGTTTAACTACGGTTTCAATCCTCCTTGCTATGCATATTATGCCATGGGACTGCAGAGCAGCCAATGCTAAATCTTTCTTCAAGAAGAGATGAAGAACAGTAAATAAGTCTGTAGGTTCATAGTCAGCTTTGGGAATAATTTTAAAATTTAATAGTAAAATTTAATTAGTAAGCATCTGGCAATGCATGGGTTAATTATAACTTAATATGAAATGATTATGCATTTTTGAAACCCATTTGATGAATTGTCTCATGAAAGGCTCATTAGAAAGATTAATATCCAAAGCAAATATGACAGCATGAATTGGCTAATGGTTAGAAAATGTGTTAGGGTGTTGCTCAGTTTGGAAATGGCATATTCCAAAAGTCCATCTTTGTTCTAGGTATATCTAAATAATTTGGGCTTGACAATAGAGAACACAACCTTAAAATTTGCTGACTACATAAAAATGGGAGATTTCACAAACAGCGATTATAAAAGACTTCAAGAAGGCATAGCCTGAATGTATCTGCCAGATGTTTGCCCAATTTAATGTGGATAAGTGTGCAGTAATACACCGTAAGAGAAATAACAAAGAATAGTAGAACATACTCAATGGTACGATGCTAAATGATGCAGATGAGCAAAGAAATTTCAGGGCTCAAGTACATAATTCCCTAGAAGTGCTAGTGCAGGCAGATAAAGTCATTATAAACCTAAAATTTAATTGAGCTTTTTAAAGAGAGTGAATAAACAATGATGGATTTTAGCAAAACATTGATTTGGACTAGAGTGTGTGTGTTTCATGCCCCATTAACGAAAGGATATCTAAACCTTTGAATGTTAAGTCAGAACTTCACCAGAATGATGCAAGAGTAGGAAAGTGGGTTTCCTTTCAAAGAAGAAGAGGAAATTTAATGAAGATATTTTAAAACATGTTGATAGTTAATGCAGAATAGCTATTAAATATAAAGTACATATAGAAAGCAATATCACTTTCTAAAAACTCAAACTGCATTATATCCAACTCAGGAGTGGGAGAGGGGGAGTCAGCCTGGTCGTAACAATATATTTAAAAATTACTAAAAGGAAAGAGGTAAGGAGAAATGTCTTTTACCAAATTAAAGGAGAATAAAATACTTTGCCAACGACTTGACTGAGGCAGAGACCATTGCAGCCTTGTGATGCAAATAACTTATTTTTTAATTGACTTCAGGGAAATGGACTTCACTAACTAGGCCAGCATGCATTGCACATCACTAATTGCCCTTGAAAAGGTGGTGATGAACAACCTTCTTGAACCACTGCAGTCCATGTAGTGTAGGTACACCCGTAGTGCTGTTAGGGTGGGGTGTAGGGGTAAGAGTTCCAAGATTTTGACGCAGCAACACTGAAGGAATGGCGATATATTTCCAAGTCAGGATGGGGAGTACCTTGGAGGGGAACCTCCAGGTGGTGGTGTTCCCATGTATCTGCTACTCTTGTTCTTCAACTGGTAGTAGTCGTTAGCTTGGAAGTTGCTGTCCAAGGATCCTCTTGAGTTCCTGCAGTGCATCCTGTAGATGGTAGACACTGCTGCTATAGTGTGTGGCTCGTGGAAGGAGTGAATATTTGTGGGTGGGGTAAAAATCAAGCTGGCTGCTTTGTCTTGGATGGTGTCGAGCTTTTTGAGTGTTGTTGGATCTGCACTCATCCAGGCAAGGGAGAGTATTCTATCTCACCCGAGATGGTGGACAGGCTTTAGGGAGTCAGAAGGTGAGTTGCTCACCACAGGCTTCCTAGCCTCTGACCTTCCCTTAGAGCCACAGTATTTAAATGGCTAGTGCAGTTCAGTATCTGGTTAATGGTAACCCGCAGGATGTTGATAGTGGGAAATTCAATGATGGCAATGCCATTGAATATCAAGGGGTGACGGTTAAATTTGCTCTTGTTGGAGGTGGTCATTGCCTGGCACTCGTGTGGTGCAAATGTTACCTGCCACTTGTCAGCTCAAGCCTGAATATTGTCCAGATCTTGCTGTATTTGGACATGGGACTTCTTCAGTATCTGAGGAATCGTAAATGGTGCAATGAGTATCCCTAGTCATGACCTTATGATGGAAGGGAAGTCATTGATGAAGCAGCTGAAGGTGGTTGAGACTAGCACATTACCCTGAGGAACTCCCAAATCAAAGAGTCAGATCACAAGCTCACTAATGACATTAGTGGAGTTGAGTTCACATTACAACCACTAAATATAGTGTCGTCAATTTACTTATGTACTGAGGAGGAGCAATTAACTTTTAAGCCACATGGCCCATAACTGTGTCAAAAAGGACAATCAACAACTCCCTTGTGTTTAATTCACAAGGCTTGATGGAACTGCACAAGAGCATTATGTTGCTCCTTTTGAATAATCTATGGATGATTTAAAGGCCTGCTCAAAGATATTAAATTAAATAATCACACAAGCAGCCTTCATTCTAACCTAGCAATTAACATTTTGTTCACCCGGCTACGAAGTTGGAGCTGTCACTGTGACTCTCTCCATCTGCTCACCAGATGACTGAAAACTAAATTTGCCAATGATCGAGCAGTTAAGAGCATCACAAGGCCAACAACACAATCCAAACAAAAACAAAAGGGGAAATACTCTGGATTGGGCAAATCAAAGTCAGCCAACATTTCATGTGTTAAGACCTTTACTTGGGACTCAGCAACTGTAGTGTTTTGACTTTCATTTAAGCAAAAAAGTAACATTTGACTATGAGGCATATTAGCCAGTGGATGTTTTTCCTGGAATATTAACTGCCCACATAAAGCAGATCTTCCTTGTGCCACGGAACATAGACCTATGGGATGGGGGTGGGCTACCAAACAAATGGCACCAACAATAGGAGACTGGAGTACACCATCCTGTTGTATGGAAATAGGACCCATTTCCAGCAGTATTGCCAACAATATTTCGACCAGTAGATAAGTAAGATACCACACACAGATCTAAAGGTGCCAAGAGTAGTTGTAAAGAGCTGTGCTTTTACTACACATACAGAGGCAAGATTCCTCCCTTTATACACAGTCTAAATCGTATCACCTTATCTGGTTAAAGGCAAAATACTGCGGATGTTGGAATCTGAAACTAAAACAGCAAATGCTGGAGAAACCCAGCAGGTCTGCCAGCATCTGTGGAGAGAAAATAGAGCCAAGGTAGCGAGTCAGGTTTCTTCCTGACTCGTAACATTGGCTCTATTCTCTCTCCACAGATGCTGTCAGAACTGCTGAGTTTCTCCAGCATTTCCTGTTCACCTTATCTGGACACTGACAGACTGAGATGTTGATCCTTTTCTTTGATCAGTATTATTATCGTTCTGCACGTACCTTTGTTTTCTGTTGCAAATTTTTAAAAGTAGCTGAGTCGGCAGCACCAAAAGCCTGGTTTGTTACAGAACTGCTTCTTGAAGCAATTTTCAAACATAAATTGGCTATTAGTCAACAGCCCCAACTGAATGAAAATGCTAACTGGTCCAAGTTGAATGGAATTGTAAAATTCAAGCTCACCTCCCCTCCAATGACCATTTAATTTTTTAACATTCCATAGAAAAGGTACATAATTTGGGGGATTTTGCTGAAATCTGGCTGCAGAATGCAGAGCAGACATGAACAGTGATCAGAAGACTGTCATTCTAGTCATACACAACACATAAGGGTGAGCAAGTGGTGATTAAACAGAAATATTTGGCAAACTACTCTCACTAACAACTATCAGTGGAACATATGTCTGACAAGCAGAACACAACCAAGACAAAAGAGAAAATGCTGGAAAATCTCAGCAGGTCAGGCAACATCTGTAAGGAGAGAAATGAGCTGACGTTTCAAGTCCAGATGACCCTTTGTCAAAGCTTTGACAAGGGATCATCTGGACTTGAAACGTCAGCTCTTTTCTCTCCTCACGGATGCTGCCAGACCTGCTGAGATTTTCCAGCATTTTCTCTTTCGGTTTCAGATTCCAGCATCCGCAGTAATTTGCTTTTACTTAGAACACAATCAAGCAACTGAACAACAAAATAGTTTCATCCCCGCATTACCTCAGTCTTCTACATCCTTGCCATCCGATCTTTGGATAACAGCATTTTCAAAGGGGGAGTCAAAGGAATCTTAATATTCATAGCTCAAGCCTAACATGGCCCCAATCTCCGGCTGGCAGTTCAAACATGCACACAACAAGGAATCCCCTTCAGTTGGCTGGTTACTATACAGACTGAACTGAAAAAAAACACCCGAATGACTAACCAGTGCCTGGTAACAGGGGTGCACATAGGTTATATTGGCACCAACATCAGCCAAATCTAACCTCAGAATCGGCAGTAGAATACATCCAAATTGATGCTGGGTAACTGGGAGTGTTTATTTTTACACCAGCATTGCCTCAGACAACAATAATAACCACACAGCAGACAAGGGCCAAGATGAGAAATGATGAGCCCTGTTTCTGGGCCCCTTATTCACATCCCCTCAAATTTTTGGGGGTGCCTAGAAATGGGAACCACAGTGCACGTGTGTTTTTATAGGTTTACCAAAACTTATTTGCTTCTGTACTCTATGCTCTATTCATAAAGCTCATTGAAAGCTCAACTTCTTTAGGAATACAGAAACATTGAAACTAAGAGCAGCAGTAGGCTATACGACCCTTCGAGCCTGCTCTGCCATTCACTATGATCGTGGCTGCCATTGGCTCAGTATGATACACTTTACAACCAGGGCTTTATCATAAAATTACAAATGTTTGGTCATTCACATTACACAACCAACTCCACTTCTTTGCAGCTAGCCCTATGCAATATCTGGATAGCAACATCCAAAAGACTTGAATCTCACAAGCATCAGAAACAATAATCCTACGTACAAATGAGAATATCTTGAATTAATCATGACATTTTCTATTGGTCCAACAGGTTTATTTGGTAGCAAATACCATTTGTATTTGCTACCAAATAAACCTGTTGGACTTTAACCTGGTGTTGTGAGACTTCTTACTGTGCTTACCCCAGTCCAACGCCGGCATCTCCACATCATTTTCTATTGGCGCATGGTTTCACTTCCAAGTTTTAAAATGGCAAAATCTTCCAGTAAATTAGCACTAACCAATTCACCTGCAATAATGTGCTATTTCTATCCACACAAGTGGGCTTTGTTAACTGAAAACTTACACTTTGTATTAAGTGTTAAATACGTAATCATCTTGAATTGAAACTAACCGCACTTACAATGCCCAGCATGGAGCATGTAATAGGAAAGTGAAGTACCTCAGATACTGGAAATCTGAAATATTACAGAAAATGTTGGAAATACTCAGCAGGCCAGGCAGCATCTGTGGAGCAAGAAACAAAGTTAATTGCTCAAGCCCAGGATCTATACTAGTTCTGACGAGAGGTCACTGACCTCTGCCTCTCTCTTCACAGATGCTGTCAGGCATGCTGTGTATTTCCAACCCAAAAGAGAAAATGCTGGAAAATCTCAGCAGGTCTGGCAGCATCTGTAAGGAGAGAAAAGAGCTGACATTTGGAGTCCAGATGATCCTTTGTCAAAGTAAATTTCTGCAGATGCTGGAATCTGGGTTTCAGATTCCAGCATATCCGCAGTAATTTGCTGTTATCCTGTGCATTTCCAATGTCACCTCCCCCACCCCCCCCACCCCCTCCACCCCCCCAACCGCTGCCACTGGAGCAAAATGAACCCTTTCTGCCAGCCCTCCAAAAAGCAACCTGATATCTTGCGAGCCTTTCAATGTCCTTCAACAAGAAACCCAGCAGCAACTGCCTCCCGGGTTCTGCTTTGGCACAACGTTAAACATGAATTTCAAAATAAGTTAAGATAGCAGTAAACATAAAGGCCGGAATCTTACCACCGTTCACGCCAGCGGGATTTTCCCTTCCTGTTGCAGTGAACGGAGATTTGGCAAGCTGACAAAATCTCTGACCTCGCTGCAGTGGGAGCACGGTGTGAATGGCAGGTAACATCGCTGAGCAAAGAAAATAAATGGCAAAGCAATATATTGATAATTTTAAAAATGTGCAATGGATGAACATAGAGTCATAGAGGTTTACAGCATGGAAACTGACCCTTTGGCCCAACTTGTCCATGCCGCCCTTTTTTTTAACCCCTAAGCTAATCCCAATTGCCGCATTTGGCCCATATCTCTCTATACCCATCTTACCCATGTAACCATCTAAACGCTTTTTAAAAGACAAAATTGTACCGGCCTCTACTACTACCTCTGGCAGCTTGTTCCAGACACTCACCACCCTCTGTGTGAAAAAATTGCCCCTCTGGACTCTTTTGTATCTCTCCCCTCTCACCTTAAACCAATGCCCTCTAGTTTTAGACTACCCTATGTTTGGGAAAAGATTTTGACTATCTAGCTGATCTATGCCCCTCATTATTTTATAGACCTCTACAAGATCACTCCAAGCCTCCTAAGCTCCAGAGAAAATCTATCCAGCCTCTCCTTATAACTCAAATCATCAAGTCCCAGTAACATCCTAGCAAATCTTTTCTGCACTCTTTCTAGTTTAATAATATCCTTGCTATAATAGGTGACCAGAACTGTACACAGTATTCCAAGTGTGGCCTTACCATTGTCTTGTACAACTTCAACAAGACGTCCCAACTCCTGTTTTCAATGTTCTGACCAATGAAACCAAGCATTAAATGACCATCAAGAAACAGCAAAGCTAACTAAAACCTTTCTTGCCTTTACGCAAGATGAACAGGTAGCAAGAGAGACAGACCTGGTCCCAAGTCCTGGTCACCAGGGAAAAGGGAGGACTCTGGCACTGAGCTAAGGAATTAGGTTTAACTGATACTGACCTTGCATTTGCCTCCTGTGGCGCACACACCAAGCTGGCCTCAGCAGAATTCATATGAAAGTGGATGCTGGAAGTGAGTTGCCTTTTCTGCTATCCCAGCCCGGTCTGTCTTTGGTGAGGAAGAAGGAGCAGGAGAAAGGGGAGCTTTTGTGTCCTCGCACTGAGAAGCATGCGTGTGTGGGACTGACAATCCAGCTCATAATGTGAAAAAATGTGAGGTAATCCACTTTGGTGGGAGGAATGGGTGCAGAGTATTTCTTAAATTGTGCGAGATTAGAAAGTGTAGACGTACAGTTGGATTTGGGTGTCCTCATCAATAAATCACTGAAAGCTAACATGCAGGTGCAGCAAGAAATTAGGAAGGAATCGAAGTATTATGCTAATATAGAATTGCATAGAACCTTGGTTAGACTACACCTGGAGAACTGTGTGCAGTTTTAATCCCCTTACCTTAGGAAGGATGTTATTGTCATAGAGGGAATGCAATGAAGGTTCACCAGGCTTGTTCCTGGGATGGCGGGACTGTGCTATGAAGAGACAATGGGGAAACTGGGCCAGTATTCTCTAGAGTTCCAAAGAATGGTAGGTGATTTCACTGAAGCCCAGCAAATAGCTTGAAGAAGTAGACAGGGCAGATGAAGTAAGATGCTTCCCCTGGTTGGGGAGTCTAGACCAAGGGGACACAATTTCAAAATAAGGGAGAAACCACTTTGGGCTGAGTTGAGGAGAATTTTCTTTACTCAGAGGGTTAGTATCTTTGAAATTCTCTGCCCCAGAAGCCTAGCCTGTGAAAGCTTTGTCATTGAGTATGTATAAAGCAGAGATTGACAGATTTCCAAATATCAATGACTGTTATAAAGGGAAATGAGGACGGATGATCAGCCATGATCATATTGATGGTGCATGTAACAGACTCAATGGGCTGAATGGTCTATTCCTGTTCCTATGTTCACCCCCAGTCTCAGGGTTCTCTCCCACACTTTAACCCACAGGGGAAGCCTGGCCACAGGGGAAGCCTGGCCCAGGGCCACACTATCATTGAGAGGTCGGCAAGGGCAATGGGTCACAGACATCATCAACTTGAGGGGGAAAGAAGTTGGAAGGCGCAGTCAGACCTGGGCCACATTGAGGCTTCACCATCATTGAGGGGCTAAGGAGTGGACAGGAATCCCAGGGTCTGTTTTAACAGTGGATAGATCTCCATGTGAAATACCTGTGGTGCTCTGGCCAGAGTGCAGAGGTTGTATCTTAAACGTAGTCATTCTGCTCACTTCCATTTCCTGCTCTTTTTCCGGATTCATACCACACAATACAAGGAAGCCTTTTGGCATCAAAAAAAGGTAACTTCAAGTGATCTATCAAACAATATTTCCCTTGCTTCCTCAGAGAAGGAGCTAGCTTTCTGACATAAAAACCTTCCCGTCACAACAATGAATCACTGGCAGTCTGAAATCTCTGTTTAGAACATGATGTAATCATGTTTCACTAAGAAATTAGCAAGTTGATTTTATTCAAGGATTGGTGATGGAATGTCTCGCCAATGGCACATCCACATCAGAAAGGTAATTGGTTAATTCTTGACCTGCACAGAGTAAATTGATCGCGGCTCGGGTGGGAATGGGAGCGCGCTATAACTCCCTTCACTGTATATTTTCTGGTCTATATGGTGCTGTGCCCGTGTGAAAAGTGGATTTAGCTACTCAACTAAATGTCACTTCTCTAAGATTACAATATTTTGATTACTAAATGCATATCATTTGTGGTGAGAATATGAATGGGAATAAGTAACCTGCCACAAGAACAGTGCAGTGGGCCGGGCAGAACGCTGTGACACAGAATGATGAAAGGCAGTTCCATAACTGAGTTTTTAATCTCAGTATATTGCTGTTGTCAGTTTAACCTGTGGCCCAATTTAACAGAAGGGTGGATATTAACTTCCAAAATGGAGAGAAATTACAGCTGCCTCACCCGGCTAATTCTAACAGCTGGGCTTCACTTATACCCCGCTTGCCATCTCTCTGCCCCAAACTGGTGACAAAAAGGTAGCTGGCCAGCTTCAGGCAGGTCACAATGAGAGGATCCACAAGCCTCTCACCAGCACCAAGGAGGGGGGTGAAACTGGGATGGAGTGGAAAGGATAAGGGAACTGCCAGAAACCTCAGAATAACTTTGTGGAGTCAGGAAATCACTCCTGCTCCGCCTGGCCTGACTAAGGAAAGTTTTAGGAACATAGGAGCAGGAGTAGGCCATTCAGCCCATCAACCTGTTCCATTATTCAATGGGATTCTGGCTGATCTGTGGCCTAACTCTATATGCCAGCTTTTATCCACATCTCTTAATATCTTTAAACCTGAGATAGATACATTTTTGTTAAGTAAAGATAGCAACTGATCCAGCATCAACTGCCATTTGAGGACGTGAGTTCCAAACCTCTACCACCCTCTATGTGTAGAAGTGTTTCTAACATCTCTCTGACCCTAATTTTTAGCCATGATGTGGAGATGCTGGCATTGGACTGGGGTAAGCACTGTAAGAGGTTTCACAACACCAGGTTAAAGTCCAACAGGTTTATAAACCTGACTTAAACCTGATGTTGTGAGAATTATGCAGTGAGGGTTAAGTTTCAGGTTCTCCCCATTTCTGTTCAGAAATTATCACAATTTCCTTCATTTCCCATACATGCCTGACTCTGACTGTTGCACTACCCAGCCCCATAATACATATTGATAACACTACGGCAGATTTTTTATCTGCTTTCCAAACAAACATCTTCAGTTAGGGGGGCTGCCAGCCCCTGCAGATTATCTCAGAATCGATAATTGATCTCCCAGGTGCTGCTGCTGACCTCAT
The DNA here is from genome assembly GCF_964213995.1 of Mustelus asterias. Lineage (NCBI taxonomy): Eukaryota > Metazoa > Chordata > Chondrichthyes > Carcharhiniformes > Triakidae > Mustelus > Mustelus asterias. Next base: position 104,928,780 of record NC_135804.1, on the reverse strand, counting down.
GGAGAAGGGTACTTTGGATATCGCATTTGGATTGTGTACCTCATTACTCAGTTGTGTTTGGACAGTGTAATTCATTACCCGGTTGGATTTAGACAGCGTACCTCATTATCCAGTTGTGGTTGGACAGTGTACCTCATTACCCAGTTGTGTTTGGACAGTGTACCTCATTATCCAGTTGGATTTAGACAGCGTACCTCATTATCCAGTTGTGGTTGGACAGTGTACCTCATTATCCAGTTGTGGTTGGACAGTGTACCTCATTACCCAGTTGTGTTTGGACAGTGTACCTCATTATCCAGTTGTGTTTGGACAGCGTACCTCATTACTCAGTTGTGTTTGGACAGCGTACCTCATTACTCAGTTGTGTTTGGACAGCGTACCTTATTATCCAGTTGTGTTTGGACAGTGTACCTCATTACTCAGTTGTGTTTGGACAGTGTACCTCATTATCCAGTTGTGTTTGGACAGTGTACCTCATTACCCAGTTGTGTTTGGACAGTGTACCTCATTACTCAGTTGTGTTTGGACAGTGTACCTCATTATCCAGTTGTGTTTGGACAGTGTACCTCATTACTCAGTTGTGTTTGGACAGTGTACCTCATTACCCAGTTGTGTTTGGACTGTGTAGCTCATTACCTAGTCCTCTCAATTGCTGTCTAACGCCAAACCACCCAGCATCTATTACCAATGTTGATGCTGTCTCAACAAGTGCCACAGAAACTACTTCTTTTGGTGAGTCCTGGATTTCCTGGTTTGTTTTAACATGTTTAGTGTTACTTTTAGCCCGGTAACCAGCCTCTGCAGAACCTTTTACTGGCTGAAGGCACTATATAAATGCAAATCAATGTTGTTGCCACAATGCAGGGGCTGTTACTGACAGCATGATACAGAGCACCAGAATTACCAAGTTCCAAAGTTAATTTAATTTGGATACGTAAAGTAAATTTAACCTCTTTTCCTCATTAAACACCAAGGTTTTTGATTCAAGAAACAATGCTTTTGCTATTTTCCAATAATCTTGTAATGAAATTGTTGAATCGCATCTTGTAGCACAGTATAGAAAATGACAAGGTAAATCAAAAGGTTATGCATTCAAAACAAATATAATGCAAAGCTAATAGATATTTTTATGCAGTGATATTATCTGTAAGATTATGAGATTCAGACGAAATCAGTAGCAGCAGATGTCAGATATCTTTAGCTTCTGTGCGAAAACAGTTCGCCAGCCCACCTACTATTGATGGGAAAACTCTCCAGATTAAAGCAGCAAAACAAAGGGCGTTCTCAGTTTGAATGTGAAGCCAACAGCTGGTTAATGGTTTGGCCCTCTGGGGTTAGGTGGGGGAAAGGGAGGATGATCTGACACCGTTCTCTCAGGACCATAATTGTAAGCAGTGTTGCAAAGAGTGGTTTCTGGTTTCTGTGCTGGGGCGGCGGAGTGGGGGTGGGGGTGGGGGGTGGGTGGAGTCATTGCACAAACGCCATTCCTTTCACAAAACATGCTGCCACCTAGGGGGCATAGGTTTGAGGTACACAGTCCAAACACAACTGGCTAATGAGGTACACTGACCAAAGGGATCTGGGTGTATAGGTACACAGGTCACTGAACGTGGCAATGCAGGTGGAGAAGGTAGTCAAGAAGGCATACTTGCCTTCATCGGCCGGGGCATTGACTTTAAAAATTGGCAAGTCATGTTGACGCTTTATAGAACCTTACTTAGGCCGCACTTGGAATATAGTGTTCAATTCTGGTCGCCACACTACCAGAAAGATGTGGAGGCTTTGGAGAGGGTACAGAAAAGATTTATCAGGATGTTGCCTGGTATGGAGGGCATTAGCTCTGAGGAGAGATTGGAGAAACTTGGTTTGTTCTCACTGGAGTGACGGAGGTTGAGGGGAGACCTGATAGAAATCTACAAGATTATGAGAGGCATGGACAGAGTGGATAGTCAGAAGCTTTTTCCCAGGGTGGAAGAGTCAATTACTAAGGGGCATAGGTTTAAGGTGCGAGGGGCAAGGTTTAAAGATGTACGAGGCAGATTTTTTACACAGAGAGTGGTGGGTGCCTGGAACTTGTTGCCGGGGGAGGTAGTGGAAGCGAATACGGTAGTGACTTTTAAGGGGCATCTTGACAAGTACATGAATAGGATGGAAATAGAGGGATATGGTCCCCAGAAGGGTTGGGGATTTTAGTTAAGTCGGGCAGCATGGTCGGTGCAGGCTTGGAGGGCCGAAGGGCCTGTTCCTGTGCTGTAATTTTCTTTGTGCTGACCCGCATGAACTGACACCAGCCTCATGAACCGCCTAACTTTCCTGACCCAGTGCCAGCAGGAATCTCCAGGGAAATAATAACACTTGAAAATGTAAAATTGAGCATTTTTGAACTGGAATCTGATCAGATCATTTTCTTTCAACAAATTGTGATACCACAGTTTGATTAAATGCATGCAAATTAATTTATTTGACCCCAATATGATTCTGGTTCATTGTTTGATCACTGGTGTTATAAATCAGACAAATGTTGCCACCAGTCTAATTTGTTTCAAATGAAATGCCTTCCTTTTGTCAACACTGCTAGGAATCTGGAGAAAAGTAAAGCTTTTTACCTATGCACTTTCTTCAGCTCCTTACAACCTTTGGGTTCTCAAAATTTCTCACAAATACTAACATGAAATCAGGAGTAAAATACTCAAATACAGGGGATCCACTTTTATAAAGCAAACCAATAGCACTTGTAGAATTTTTGGCGCCGGCTTGGAGGCGTGTTCCTGTGCTGTATTCTTTGTTGGTTCAATTCAATGTGGGCATATGTCATGTGATCAGATATCACATGATCAAACCTCCAATGGGAGTTGGCAACCCTACATCCCATAGTAGTTGCCTTTTTTTCCTCTTGTTGCTGGTAGTTTTTAGGAAAATGCTTTATTTGTTTTGTTCATTTTTAATCCTGGGTAAAATCCCAAGTTTTCCACACACTTTTCTTTGACAGGATTTAGCTTAAAACAACCCAGCATATTTTAGTAAGGGATGTTTTTTCCTGATGCTGAAAAAGCACAATGGAATTTGATAAAGTTATTCTTTATTCTTTAACCTCTGTTTATTACTGTCCTCGACAGTCATGGCACCTGTCCATTGGCAGACAAAAGGAACCTGGCGAGTTCAAACTCTTTATCAATACAGTTCCAGTCAGAAGCTCAGATGTACACAACAACAATATCCATTTTGTCCTCTTTCCAGGAAAGCATTTCACATCTGTTCCGAGCTTGTGGATTACACTACATGATACAGCATGGAATCATACCAAAGAGTGATGTCACTGTCTCCCTTGACTATATTGTTCACGACACACTTGGCACTGGAAAAGAAAATTGTATTCTGCCCAAAACTTAACGATTCCCAAGGGAACTGCTCATAACATTTGCAACTGCAACTTCCATTAATGCACCACAGAGTGTTTGGAAGCTTGTGGTAGAATTCCCCATAAAACTCTCAATCTCATCCACAATAACACTCAAGGTTGGGTGTTTCCTATAGAGAAAGAGTTGCATTTAACCACTCTTGCTCAATGCCCAGCAATGTCAGCAAACACTCAGAGAGGTTGGAGGAGACTACCTGCCACCCAGCCCTTAAATAAGGAAGGATGTTAACTAACTAAAGAGGGATTTTTTAATGTTTATCCAGTACATTATTACATGTACCCAATAAAACAGATTTCATAACCATTTGGAATCTTTCAAGTGACTTCTATTTCAAGAATGTTTCTTGACCCCAAATTCTGGGTTGTATTCTCCCAATGGGCAAAAAAAGCTTAAAAGAAGCGAATGCTTTGTGTACCAAGGTTTTCTCAACATTTATATGAACCATATTGTTTGCACAGTTCGAGTGGTCTTTCACCAGTAGGTTATTCTACAAGTCTATTATCCACTTGTTGTAAAAGTTCAGCTGAATTCCATCACAATGCCTTCAATTTTCAATCAAAATAGATAAGGACTTATTTGGAAAGAAATTGCTGCAATACACCTGGGTGGGCAAAACTTTAAGCTACACATTAAGCAGTAATAAGTAAGAGCAAAAAGACCTCAGATGTTCTGTTGTTTTAGATCCTTGAGCTGTCTGTAAACTCAGGTCCACTCTATCGGGAACAATAATATAAAGAACAAAGAACAAAGAAAATGACAGCACAAGAACAGGCCCTTCGGCCCTCCAAGCCTGCACCAATCATGCTGCCCAACTTAACTAAAACCCCCTACCCTTCCGGGGACCATATCCCTCTATTCCCATCCTATTCATGTATTTGTCCAGATGTCCCCTAAAAGCCACTACCGTATCCGCTTCCACTACCTCCCCGGCAGAGAGTTCCAGGCACCCACTACCCTGCTTCTGACTATCCACTCTGTCCATGCCTCTCATAATCTTGTAGACTTCTATCAGGTCGTCCCTCAACCTCCGTCATTCCAGTGAGAACAAACCAAGTTTCTCCAACCTCTCTTCATAGCTAATGCCCTCCATACCAGGCATCATCCTGGTAAATCTTTTCTGTACCTTCTCCAAAGCCTCCACATCTTTCTGGTAGTGTGGCGACCAGAATTGAACACTATATTCCAAGTTCAGCCTAACTAAGGTTCTATAAAGCGTCAACATGACTTGCCAATTTTTAAAGTCAATGCCCCGGCCGATGAAGGCAAACATGCCGTATGCCTCCTTGACTACCTTCTCCACCTGCGTTGCCACTTTCAGTGACCTGTTTACCTGTACACCCAGATCCTGGGTCCCTGGCGCTGCGAGGCAGTGTCAGAAGTGTGGCAGTTTAAGATGACATTAAAACCAGTTTGGCACACCTTTAAAGAAATTGAAATCTTACCTCCACCCACATCCACTAGAGTTACTTCTGGTCCACTTACATACACTTAAGAAGTTCGAAACAAATAGAAGCACAGACCTCAAAATGAGATGAAGAAACAGGGCATGGTTATGGAGAGGAGGTGAATCATGAAAGAAATTCCACAAATTCCTTCTTAAATCTCTTCACTATTGGTCATTCGGGATGCATAATAATTTATGGAGCACCTACCACTGCAGTACAAGTTTCGAAGACACATATTATGGCACATTACATACTGAAAAAGGATGTGTTGAATATCTCACCTATCAACAAAATAATAAACAATGTCGGCTTGTAATAACCAGCTGTCCCCTTATTAGGGCTGGAAGCATGAATTTTTCCCCTCTCCCCCAACTCCACATCCTTGTGCTATTCACCTTGCAGTGGCCCACTGGAACAGATCAGAAGCATTGATTGATCATCTGGGATATTAGACTATCCACAGACAATGTGCAGTGCCATGAATTGGTGATACGCAGGTTCAATTCACCACCAATTTCATATAAAAATCACAGTGGAACTCCTCCAGTCATAGAGTCATAGAGGTTTACAACATGGAAACAGGCCCTTTGGCCCAACTTGTCCATGCCGCCCCTTTATTGAACAACTAAGTTAGTCTCAATTGCTTGCATTTGGCCCACATCCCTCTATACCAATCTTACCATATAACTGTCTAAAAGACAAAGCTTTTCAAAAGACAAAATTGTACCTGCCTCTACTACCACCTCTGGCAGCTTGTTCCAGACACTCACCACCCTTTTATGTGAAAAAATTGCTCCACTGGTTCCTTTTGTATCTCTCTCCTCTCACCTTAAACCTATGCCCTCTAATTTTAGACTCCCCTACCTTTGGGAAAAGATATTGACCATCTAGCTGATCTATGCTCCTCATTATTTTATAGACCTCTATAAGATCACCTCTAAGTCTCCTACGCTCCAGTGGAAAAAGTCCCAGTCTATTCAGCCTCTCCTTATAACTCAAACCATCAAGTCCTGGTAGCATCCTAGTAAATCTTTTCTGCACGGGCGGCACGGTGGTACAGTGGTTAGCACTGCTGCCTCACAACGCCAGGGGCCTGGGTTCGATTCCCGGCTTGGGTTACTGTCTGTATGGAGTTTGCATGTTCTTCTCGTGTCTGCATGGGTTTCCTCTGGGTGCTCTGGTTTCCTCCCACAATCTGAAAAATGTGCTGGTTAGGTGGATTGGCCATGCTAAATTCTCCCTCAGTGTACCCGAACAGGCGCCAGAGCGTGACGACTGGAGAATTTTCACAGTAACTTCATTGCAGTGTTGTGACTAATAAATAAACTTTAAAACTTTACTGCACTCTTTCTAGTTTAATAATATCCTTTCTATAATAGGGTGAGCAGAACTGTACACAGTAATCCAAGCGTGGCCTTACCAATATCTTATACAACTTCAACAAGACATCCCAACTCCAATGTTCTGACCAATGAAACCAAGCATGCTGAATGCCTTCTTCACCATTTTATCCAACTGTGACTCCACTTTCAAGGAGCTATGAACCTGTACCCCTAGATCTTTTTGTTCTATAACTCACCCCAACGTCCTACCATTAACTGAGTAAGTCCTGCCCTGGTTCGATCTACCAAAATGCATTACCTCGCATTTATCTAAATTAAACTCCATATGCCATTCGTCAGCCCAGTCATTCAATGATAGGCCAGAAATGTCCCAAATTTGTGAACTTAGCTGATTTCTACCAAGGTAATACTGAGGGGACAACAACTGGCTTCAATGTCCCCGAGTTAAGGAATGAAAAATTCAGTAAGAGTTCCCAATCCTGATTGCTAGCCAATACTTTAGATCAAAATGCATGTGTAAGCATACATCAGGTGAAGACAGGTTTGGGCTTCCCAGCATAGAAATAATATCCATTCAGGCAAGATTTTGGTGCTCATGGAATCATCCCCAACATTCTTGGAAGAGAAGCTGAGGTGAGAAAGTTACTGACAAAAGGAAAATAATTGCTGCAACGTGCCAAATCCTACAGTTATTGTGCTTTGGTCAATGCACTACTGATGAAACAGGGATGCCGGTTGCTTTGGTCAAGGCATGGCTTTAACTCAAATCTTCCTGGAAATTTAGCTGAGCAGCTTGAAATGAGCATAGCAGGATCCTGACAAAACAGAACACAACTCTGCCATTACAGCCATGAATAACATTCTGCAAGATCATGCTCTCAGTGAGTACAATAAAAAAGCTATAAAATAAAATATCACAAAATTTTAAATATCAGCAGCCAAACAGCAATTTAATACAGAGAATTGTGGGATGATGCATTTTTGGCAAAAGGATTAGGCAGGGGCAACATAGACTTAATGGCACAGTTTCAAAGATTGAGCAGGAACAGATATAACATGGGTTCATGTGCATAGATCTTTGAAGACAGGGCATGTAAAGAGAATAATTAACAAAGCATACAAAATCTTGTATCCAGTTCTGGTCACCACACTTTAAGAGGAATGTGAGGGTCTTTGAGAGAGTGCAGAAGAGATTTACCTGGATTATTCCAGGGTTGAAGGGTTTTAGCTACAATGTTAGGATGGAAAAGTTGGGGTGATACTCCTCAGAGCAAGTGGCATTGACAGGAGATTTGATAAAGAAGTACAAGTGCATAACAAATTTAGATAAGGTAGACAAAGCTGATTCTAAGAACTAGGAAACACCAATTTAATGTTTTTTGGCAAGGGATAAATGGGGGATCTGAGGACAAACACTTTTTACAGTGAGTGGTAATGACCTGGAACTTGCTACCTACAAGGGCGATGGTAGTGAAGACAATGATTTCCAAAAGAAATTAATGAGCACTATTAATGGTCTGTAAAACTTAATAGTCTATAAAATAATGAGGGGCATAGATCAACTAGATAGTCAATATCTTTTCCCAAAGGTGGGGGAGTCTAAAACTAGAGGGCATAGGTTTAAGGTGAGAGGGGAGAGATACAAAAGGGTCCAGAGGGGCAATTTTTTCACACAGAGGGTGGTGAGTGCCTGGAACAAGCTGCCAGAGGTAGTAGTAGAGGCGGGTACAAATTTGTCTTTTAAAAAGCGTTTAGACAGTTAGATGGGTCAGATGGGTATAGTGGGATATGGGCCAAATGTGGACAATTGGGACTAGCTTAGGGGTTTATAAAAAAGGGTGGCATGGACAAGTTGGGCCGAAGGGCCTGTTTCCATGCTCTAAACCTCTATGACCCAAAGAAGATTATTTGCAGGGCTCTGGAGATAGTGCAAGGGAATGGGACTGAACAAGTATTCACCAGTCAGCACAATGGGGAGAATTACCTGTGAACTGACTACAATCTGTATTGTTAAACCAATATGGAGCTCATTGTCCACAGTGTAGGATGACCAGTGTATTTTTGCATCAAGTGATCAGGTGGTCTATTTTCAGTACAGAGCATTGAGAACAATTGATTTTTTCCACGGTACAAAGCACTCAATTTCTTTGCTGTGCAAGTTGTTTGCAGCAACTTGCATTTTTTCTTTAAAAATTACTAATTCTTTCACAAGTCCCGATAGTCCACCCACAGATGGCTCTGTTTTAAATCCCATTCAGGAATGAAGTTGACAGTGAGTGAACAGTGAGACGATTCCAGTGGTGGAAACACATTATGGAATTCTAGTAGTACTGACCATAGAAGGAAAGGAAACTAATTCTGTACACAAGCTTCAGCTGCACCATCGACAACAGCTAAATTTATTGACTTTTTTTAAAAAATCACTGAAATAGTAAGGAACTAAAGGAATACAAACACTGTTGCTCCTAAAACAGCCCAATGTATAATCAATGCCCTCCTGCCAAACTATGACAGCTGCACATCATTACCGTTTTATTCTCAGTATTTATCAGTAGATAAACATGGATAAGGCAGGCCAGTTGGCCCATCTTAGCTCATCGGTTCAGCAAAGGCTAGTTCCCCCCTCCCTTGATTATCTAACACTTAAATGATTCCAAAGTATTTATGTCCATTACTGTCACCAGAAGCCCCATCTCACAAGGCAATCACACTGCATAAAAGGCTTTCTGACAATCTTTCTGAACATCTTTGCCTATTATTATTTTAATCTGAAGTAGGGTTCCCATTTTACCCATTTCTACATTTTTTACCATCTTGACTTGGCTTTGATTCCTCTGTCAAGGATGAAGAGGCCCTAATTTCTCCAATCATTCTTCAGAATCCAATACACTGATATTAGGAATCAATTCAATCAATGAAGTTTCTCAATGGTTTGAATATTTCTACTTTGTCTCGATAACCACAAATTTGTCATTATTTGCAAAGTGCAGGTTGACCGGAGCACTGGATAGTTTCAGTATGGCATTCTCTGACTTGTCGTCTGCTGATTTTAGAAGCATAGCAACATTCTATTGACAAGGCTAATCAAAATTTGTGAAAAATGTAGTGTGTCCATAAACTGGATAACTTCATCAAAATTTTAGTATATGTTCACATTTGTGCATTAAATAAGTCATACTTTTGGTCAGCATGTTGAAGTAAAAATAATCTATCCAGTATAATATTTAGGACTCTGATTAAGGGTGGATGTGGGAATACAAGAGCATTGGTACAGGGGCACCAATGTTAATCCCTCAAGCCTGTACCATCATTCAATGATTGTAGCTGATCTCCAACTTAATTCCATATAGTTGGCCATGCCACATATGCCTTTGTACCTTTGGATAACAAAAATCTATCAATTTCAGATTAAAAATTGATATACTGCCGTTTGTGTAAGAGTTGCAAATTTCTCCCACCCTTTGTATATAGATACATTTCCTAATTTCATTCCTAAAAAGTTTAGTGCTGATTTTTAGACAATGTTTCAGTGGAATAGTTTATTTGTATCTACCCTATCTCTTCCCCTTGATGTCTTTGATCTAATGACCCTTCTAAACTCCATGGAATGTAACAGTTATTTGTGTAAACTCCTAATTTAGTCATTGGAGTCCAGGTACCATTCGAATCAACGACCTACATTACATGCCCTCCAAGTTCAATATACCATTCCTAAAATGTACTTTCCTAAGCCCTACTTTCTCAGGAGACTAAAGAAATTTGGCATGTTTGCTAAAACTCTCACCAACTTCTACAGATGCACCATAGAAAGCACTATTTCTGGTTGTATCACAGCTTGGTATGGCTCCTGCTCTGTCCAAGACCACAAGAAACTACAAAGGGTCGTGAATGAAGCCCAGTCCATCACTCAAACCAGCCTCCCATCTATTGACTCTGTCTACACTTCCCAATGCCTCAAAAAAGCAGCCAACATAATCAAGGACACCTCGCACCCCAGACATGCTGTCTTCCACCTTCTTCCATTGGGAAAAAGATACAAAAGTCTGAGATCACAAACCAACCGACTCAAGAACACTTCTTCCCTGCTGCCATCTGACTTTTGAATGGATCTCCCTCGCATTAAATTGATCTTTCTCTACACCCTAACTATGACTGTAACACTACATTCCACACTCTGTCCTTTCCTTCTCTATGTACAGTGTGCTTTGTCGGCATAGCACACAAGAAACAATACTTTTCACTGTATAGTAATACGTGACAATAAATCAAATCAAATCAAAAAGGTATAGGTCTAACATGAACTTGGACACCCGAAATTTGATTGCATTCCTAGTTTTCCAGATATAGTGGCCAGCATCATGTTTTCTTTTCTGGATTATTTTTCTATACCTATCCAGTACATTTTAGTTATGTACCCGCATCCCCAAGTCATTTTGGATTGCCACCATTTCTAGCTTTACACCATTTAGAAACAATTCAATTCTCTATCCCTTTAAGACCAAAGAAGGTGATCTCACCATTTGCCTTCACTGATATCCATTTGACACAGCTTTGCCCATTACCTAATCTATCAATATCTCTTCATAATTTCTTCCATCTCTTTCTCTTATCTTTCTCATCGGCAAGTTTAGATGTGAGGCTTTCTATCCCACGGGGAGGTTTGAAATGAAGACATCACTAGAACCTTGGTTCTGTCTCATATAGTGGTCTACTCCTACTAAGACTGGCATAGTGATGAAATCAAGTAGACTGGGCTAGTCAACATTTCGCCAATGGGGAAGGGAAATGGAATTATCATGCCCGCATACATCAGGAAACACATTAGTTATCATGTCAAAAATTAACCTCGGTCAATACGTCCCTAATAATGCTGGTTACCTTGATCGTTTCTCCTTCTATGTTCACCGGTTTCTCTCGAAAATCTACTCCTATGGTAGCTTCGGTCTTGTCGGGAAAGGTCCCTCCACAGAACCTGAAGGTCAGACATGTCTTACCAACATTGGAGTCGCCGATTACAATAATTTTAAATATCCGCGCTTGCACCGAGAGTTCCAAAGACGATTCATAATCAGTGGACACCTTTTTAGATGTGAAGCCCCGTCTCTCGCCATTCGCCGCCACTTGATTTGCCATGTTGGAAATTAACCTCTTTGTACTGTTAACGAAAGTGAGACAAATCTTCACAAAATGATCTGTTCACGCTGAAAAGGGGACCAGGAGCCCTCACTTGTATCCACCGGTGGAAGGGCGAAGGAGCTGGTCAAAATATCCAACATAAAAATTAAACACAAGACATAGGGCTCGGGGCTGGGATTGTCTGAAAGAGCATCGTTAGCAGCAGGTCGAAGCTTGCTGCTGGGGGTGATTTCTTTGCCCCCACTTTGACTGAATAGAATTGGATTGATGATAAAAGCTGGGAATGTTAGAAGGCTGCTTCTTTTTTCCCCCTCTGGCTGTGGGCGCGTTGTTTTTTTGTGCTGATTAATGGAGCCACGCAGTAATTGATCAGGTGAAATTGACGCAGTGATGGAGGCTGAACGCCAGGACAAAGCACTGCTCATAATATAGCCCAGAGTATCCGTCACTGACAAACAGGCCACCTTAAAGCTGGATGTGCCACCCAGATAAATATAACATCTCTCTGTCTACCTAAAGCATTTCAAAGTATCTTCTGTTTTTTCATCTTTGGTGCAAATTATATTTTTCATTGTTAAAATGTGACAACTGCTACTTGATTTGTTCCCTTGCGGTTTTTCCTAATGAAAGCAGCGACTGGTGCAGTTCCACGGGAAGAGAATCCTCCTCCTATGGCTAGATTTTCTTTTAAATCCGTGGACTAAACTGGGAATGTTACAGAACCTCATTCTACTGTGATGAGTTTCAGAGGTGACCTGTCCTGAGACAGACCGCGTGCAATTTCCAGCAAGTGTCAGGAGACTAATCAACAGTGCAAACTTTGGCTGATTTTCCAACCCTCTTTATTACTCAGGATTCGCAAAGTTATTTGTTGAATTCCTAAATGGTGTCCCTGCGAAGATTTAAAAAAACTGGACCCAGCACAGGAATACAATCTGGCTTGTATGGTTTTGTATTCAATAACAATCAGCGTTTAAATAGCGCCACGTAGAAAACCCGCCAAGAGATATGAGGACAGCATATACCAAGCCAAAGGAAGAGATTAAAAGAAGGGACCAAAAGATTGACCAATGGGTTGAGTTTTCGGAAGGATTTTAAAACTGGTTAATTGTTGCCTTTACTTGATATGTTTCTCTTTCTTAAAAAAGAATTATCATTCCTGTAATGAGAATCAGGTCAGGCAGCATCTGTGGGGAGAGGAAGTTCCTGATAACATTTCAAATCATTGACCACCTTTTGTGTAGCAGAGTCATAATTTTCTTTGTGAGATATCATTCTATTGACTGCACCCAACATGAAAAGATTGACATGCAGTTCTTCTGGTGGTGGCTCACAAATCTTCAGTGTTGCTTGCAAGACAGAAGCATAGAAACTAGGAGTAGACCATTTGGCCCCTCCAGTCTGCTCTGCCATTCAGTTTAATCATGGCTGATCCTCTATCTTAACATCATACTCTTGCTTTCTCCTCATACCCCTTTGACGCCTTTCAAGCCTAGAAATCTATTTCTTTTCTTCTTAAATAAATTCACTGAATTGGTCTCCACAGCCTTCTGTGGATGAGAATTCCAAAAGTTCATCACCCTCTCCTCTTACTCCTCATCTTAATCCTAAATGACTTATCCCATATCCTGAGATTGTGACCCCTTGTTCTACACCCTTCAGCCAGGGAAATAATATCCCTGCACCTCGCCTGTCCAGTTTTGTCAGAATTTTATACATTTCAATTCAATTCTCTCTCATTCCTCTAAATTCCGGTGGATGCAGGCCCAGTCAACCCAATCTCTCCTCATATGACAATCCTACCATCCCAAGAATCAGTCTGGTGAACCTTCACTCCCTCTATGGCAAGTATATCCTTTTTAGATAAGGAGGCCAAAACTTCACACAGTACTCTAGGTGTGGTCTCACCAAGGCCCTGTACAGCTGCAATTAGAATTAGACATCCTTACTCTTGTATTCAAATCCTCATGCAATGAAGGCCAATATACCAATGTAAAAGCAAATTACTGCAGATATGGAATCTGAAACAAAAACAGAAAATGCTGGAACTCAACAGGTCTGACAGCATCTGTGGAGAGAGAATGGAGCCAATGTTTTGAGTCTAGATTTTGGTCCCGCCCAGGTGTATCCCATCTACTGATCCCACCTCCCCCAGAACCAGTTCCAAGTCCTAGGAATCTGAAACCCACCCCCTCGCACCATCTCTTCAGGCATGTATTCAGCTCAAAGGTGTGCGGGTTAGGCTGATTGGCCATGATAAATTGACCCTTAGTGTCAGGGAAATAAGCAGGATAAATACGTGGGGTTATGGGGATAGGGCTTGGGTGGGATTGTGGTCGATGCAGAATTGATGGGACAAATGGCCTCCTTCTGTACTGTAGGGATTCTATGATTGCATTTTATCTGACATAGCCTGCGATTTCTGCTCTGACTAGCACATGGCACCGGTAATAATCCTGAGATCACTGCCTTTGAGGTCCTACTTTTTAACTTACTTCCCAACTCCCCATATTCTGCTTTTAGGACCTCATCTCTTTTTTTTTACCTGTGCCATTTGTACCATTGTGTACCATGACAACTGGCTGTATTAAATGCATCCTCAACTGTACTCACCAATCAGCTGCTTCCACTTGCTACACCTCATCTTTGAATCCTGACATCACATCCAGAGCGTCAAAGTCCAAGCTAGCACTCCGCTCTCAGTCTCGCTCTTTTAACCTCCTGGCTCTGCTCTCAGTTTCACACTTCTTTCTCAAATTCTCTTGCAAGAGAACTTGAGTGCAGAAGCAAGGATTTCTTACTGCAGCTGTACAGGGCCTTGGTGAGACTACACCCGGAGCAGTGTGTGCAGTTTTGGTCTCCTTACCTATGAAAGGATGTACCTGCCATAGAAGGAGTGCAGCAAAGGTTCACCAGGCTGATTCCTGGGATGGCAGGACTGTCATATGAGGAGAGATTGGGTCGACTGGACCTGTATTCCCTGGAATTTAGAAGAATGAGAGGGGATCTCATTGAAATGTCTCAAATTCTGACAGTGCTGTACAGACTTGGTGCAGGGATATTGTTTCCTCCAGCTGGGGGAGGGGGGGGGCGGTGGGGGGGGAAGGGTTGGTGCGTTTAGAACAAGGAGTCACAGCCTCAGGAAACATGGTCAGCCATTTAGTACTGAGATGTGGAGACATTTCTTTGCTCAAGAGGGTGGTAAACCTGTGTCAAGGGGCACAGGAAGAGTGCTGGAAGCTAGCATTGAGACAGAGGATCAGCCATGACCATGTTTAATGGTGGAGCAGGCTCGAAGGGCCAAAAGGCCCACTCCTGCTCCTATTACCTATGATTCTGTGTGGTCTGAACTGTTGAATATTTGCAGCACTTTTTAAAAAAAAATACAATGCCATTTTGATCTGTACGTTAAATAATACTGGAGCCAGTGACAAGCTAATAGTAGCCAAAAAACTATTTTGCACTGCTACTACCAACCTATACCAAGTTACTGTAGAAATAAAAAACTTGATTCAGACAAGATTATCAAATATAGATTAGATGTAGTTGAGTATCAAATACTGTGAGGATTATCCCTCTGCTTTTATTCTCAAACTAAGTAGAAAAGTAGCTCTCTTGTGGCATCATGCACATTAAAAGTAAATTGCCAAGATTGAAATCTGCATGACAGAACAATGTTCTTTCAGCTTCTTCGCAGCACATTTACTAATGAGAACACAAGGCTCTTTTGGAGGGCATGAACATGACCCTTAACTCTCTTCTATCTTACATGGAATTGTTGCTGTACCTAACTATTACACCCCATCCCTGTGGCACCTTGATGTATCTGGAGTGTTCTGCAACAGTGCATCTGAAAAGGAAGAATGCGCAGGGTTACGGGGAGAAGGTGGGGAATGCACTAAGTGAATAACTCATTTGGAGAGATGGCGCAGACACAATAGCACCATTGGCTTCCTGCACTGTAACGATTCTGTGATCTCATACCTTAAATGCAGGTGAACATCCTTACCTAGCTACCACCTACAGAATCACTTCCACATAAAACGAGTGATATGTGGATGTTAAAAAAAGTAATGATGACCCTCTAAACTACTGATTTATTAGTGCCACAAAACACATTCAGGACTTTGGTAATTAAACTTCAAAAATTGCTACCATTGAGAGATTCAACCTCCTTGCAATGTTTTGTGCTGCCAATATAGTGTTTACACAGATAACCACAAACTTCAAGAATACTTTCTGTGTATTTGTATTTTTTAGCATGCCAGTGATCCCTAAATGATATATTGGAGGCACCAAGTTTAAACAAAGACATATATGCTGGAAATCTGAAATAAAAACAGAGATGCTACAAAAGTGCTGCAAAGACTTGAAAAATCAGGCAGTGTCTCTGGAACCACTTTTGGCAAATGGACATTGACTTGAGGCTACTATCCTCTCTCCACAGATACTGCCTGAGCTGCTGAGTGTCTCCAGCATTTTCTATTATACCACAGAATTCCTACATGCATAAAGAGGCCATTCAGCCCATTGATTCCACACCGAATCTCCAAAAGAGCATCTCACCTAGGCCCTCCCCTCTTCCTTTTCCTTGTAACCCTGTGCATTTACCATGGCTAATCCACCTAACCTGCACATCTTTGGACTATATGAGGAAACCGGAGCACTTGGAGGAAACCCACACCGACATGGGAAGAACGTGCAAACTCCACACAGATCCAAGGTCGGAATCGAACCCAGATGCCTAGCATGTGAGGAAGCAATGCTAACCACTGTGCCGCCTTTCACTTCCTCTATAGTGATAATATGTCATTGGTAATGAGAAACCCATAACCTTGATACAATAAAATAATTCTACAGCAGTAAATTACATTCAAAGGGCTATATCAAAGCATATTACAAGATGCAGAAAACATATATGCCAACCACCAACCTTTACTTTGATATTTAATGTTCATGTCAGTCTGCATAAGTAAACATAAATGTCGCTAATATTACATATTATATTTTACATACTCAGGATGAGAAAAGTAATCATGCCAATATATATTCATCCCATTTTGGTATACAAAATCCGTACACCCTTTCAGATCAATAACCTTTCATCCTTTTCCCTCTGCCCTCACCTCCTGGGAGAGGCAAAGATTTTAGAGACACCTGCGAAAAAAAATTCTCTCCAAACCGTCAAACACAATTGGCCGAACATCAGATGGGTCTGACCTATTGACTGCTATGCCAAGTCTTATATTGCTTCTATGGAACCTATCCTAAAATAGGCCCAACGTCACTTGAAGAACTGTGAGGAACCGATCTTCATTAGTACCAACCAATCAGGAAATCTTAAGGCGAGACTGAGGCTGTCAGAACCATTTAAATCATGAGGATGTCAGGAACGTCAGTGCTGAAGCCAAGAGGATGTATGGTGGGACCGGAGAATATCAGGATCAAACAGACCCTCTCCAGGTTGGGTAGTGGTGGTTGCTAGAACTCGTCTGATTAGTTGGATGCAGGCCTGAAGACTGTAAGAATGAATCAGATATTTATTTCTCCCATTGCTGGTCATCCGCTAACAATTGTTCTATTGTTAACCAGGTTTTTCAGGGACAGATATCTTCCCCCCATTTAGCACATTTCCCCAAGGGAACCTACAGAACAAAGCAGCTGTTAGCATTCAACTTTTAAAATCTTTTCATTTTCCTCAAAAGGACTTACTGGTTTGTGTTAAGATTCTACTGAGACTGAATTAAGCAATCTTATTTTAGGTGAGAATTCCTGGAAGCTTGCTCTTGCTGTCCAGAAACATATAGGTTATCCAAGCATAATAAGTACGAACAGTCAACTGGAAGATCCAAATTCACTCCCATTGTCTCAAGTTGAACTGCTGGGTGAGAGATAATATTTTGCAAAGTGGCCTACCCTCACTCAGCACTGGGTCACTGTATGGTGAACCTGACTTAATATAAATTGTCAAGATCCCTCTGTCATGAAATAGCTAGGATCCCCAAAATGTAACCCAAAGATTGAATCGTTATATTGTGCAGTGCATTATGATGCTGCTAGGCTGGAGCTTTGTTCAGCTTGTCCTATGACTTTAAAAAAAACAAAGTTTAGCACATGCTGAATTAGATGGATAGATGGAGTTCAAGATAAAGATCAATCATTATTTTATCAAATAGCAGGACAGGCTTGAATGGTATCCTCCTGTTCTGCTGTTCAGATATTTTGCCGAAAACTCGTGAGACCAAATAAACCTGTTGGACTTTAACCTGGTGTTGTGAGACTTCTTACTGCGCACCCCACTACGCTGGCATCTCCACATCACAGCTATTTCTGAGCTAAGAGACGAATTACTGTTCCCAAGGGGGGATTGCATCAGGAAGTCAGAAAAGAAAAACCATTGAGAAAGCAGAGGTGGACACAGGGAGAATCAAAAAGTAGTCAGAGAGAAAACTTCTTTAAATACAAGATGGTTCCTAATAAATCCAACAGGACATCAGGAGAACGTTCTTCATGCAGAGAATGCGGAACTCATCACTACATGGAGCAGTTGACTTGAATAGTGTTGATATTTTCAAGCTCAGAGAAAGGAATAATGAGGTTTGCTGATAGGGTTACAGGAAATATGGTGGAAAGAGTTTTGTCTGAAGCTTGAACACCTGCCAGACCGGTGGCCAAATGGCCCATGTTATAAATTCTGTTTGAAAGGAAGATTTAAACATCACCATATCTTTCTTCCAACCAGCATTTGTATATGTCAAATCGCGCAGGGTAAAAATAATTGTAATGTATATGGCTATTATTCAGCAAGGGAGCAAAGAAAGAGAATTTGAAAGTGAGTACCAAGAGCTTACACAAGTTCTTTCCCTTATCTTGAAGAAAAGATATTTGAAAGTGACTACATGATTTCTTCGGCTGAATTCAGTCAAGGAAGTTTTAAGCTCTGACTGAGGAAGCAGAGTTGTAATAAACATAGTTAAATTGACAATCCTCATTTAATGACTATTACGGATGCTGGAAATCTGAAATGAAAAAAGAAAATTCTTTAAATATTCAGCAGGTCAAGCAGAGAGAAACCATTTCAGGTTAATGACCTTTCATCAGAACACTAAGAAGTTAGAGGTGTAATGTTTTAAGTCCTCGCAGGAAAAGAGATTGAAAAAAATGAGGGAGAAAAAAAATCTGTGATAGTGTAACAGGACAATGTATCATAGAATCCCTACAGTGCAGAAAGAGGCCATTTAGCCCATCGAGTCTGCACTGACAACAATCCCACTCACCCTATCCCCGTAACCCCATACTTACCCTGCTAATTCCTCTTACCAATGCATCCCAGGACACTAAGGGGCAATTTAGCATGGCCAATGCACCTAACCCACACATCTTTGGACTGTGGGAGGAAACCGGAGCACCCGGAGGAAACCCACCCAGACACAGCGAGAACATGCCAACTCCACACAGACAGTGACCCAAGCCGGGATTCAAACCCAGGTCTCTGGAGCGGTGAGGCAGCAGTGCTAACCACTGTGCCACCCAAACTGAAATTGTTTTGGCAAAAACAAAGTTTTCCTATGAAAATGTCTAATAATTTCCCCAGATTTCCTGTAAATTTTAATATTTGCAGTTTAATGTGTAAACGTTTATTACAACAGTGGCTGGTGATATAACGCATAACTCAACAGCAGTTAGGGTCTAATACTCTATCACCAGCAGCAGATGCCAATATGTTCCTCTGTTGCACTTTATAATCCAATTAGTTTTTAAACCAGATATTGATTCAAGCCACATGAAGCTGCAGGATATATGATAGCCTTCCTTTATTATCTCAAACTTGCTTTTGCCATATTAATCTTACAACAATTTGTGCTGGTCCATTTAGCACGATGATGGGTACAAAAAATCTGTTTACAACACACATAAAATTACTTTTCCTACACAGCTGATCTTTATTTTGTGTGTGTAACCAAAATAGATTGAAGACAATCAAAATTTACACTGCATTCAGGGGACACTGTCTTCAGAATTCCAGCCACTGATTTATGAACTACTGCCATCTAGTGCAGTAAAAGTCAGCAAAAGCATAATGGGGGTTGATATGATAAGCAAAAGTTAGCAGAACATGGGACTGGAATGTGCAAGATGATAACAGTCCAAATGAATCCTGAAATGGGGCTCAACTAACAGCACAAGTCAGGTGGGGTTTTCCCTCCATTTTTTAAAAAGAATAAATCAAACCTTCTGCTTAATTACAAATGATCACCACCGCAACACAGGAACACCAACACCTTAAAGATACATGGTATGAAAGTATATTACTTCCATTGTGTGAAAGGCTGATTTTCTTGGTCATGCCAAGCTGTATTGGAATTGCAAATATTTACTCTTGTACAGCAATGAGTGTAAAGGTGAGAGCAGCAGCTACAAACCAGTCAGTTTGATCTCACTGGTGGGAAAGTTTTTGAAAAAAATATTCATAGGACAAAATTAATAGTCACTGGGACAAATTGAGATTAAAGAAAATCAACAGTAATTGTTAATGGCAATGTGTGTTCAGAATCTTGAGTTCAGAAATAACAAAGAAGCTTGATGAGGCTAATAAACTTTTGATGGGTGCAAAGTATAGAGCTCCTCAAGGTTGGGTACTAGCATCATTGCTTTTCTTGATATGTTAATGACCTAAACTTGGACGTGCAGGGTACAATCTCAAAATGTGAAAATGATAAAACTTGGCAGTACTGTAAAATGAAAAGGACAGAAGTAGACTTCAACAGGATATAAAATCTGGTAGAATGAGTAGACATAGTGGAGAAGTTTTAAGTCTTAGATTTTGGGAGCAAGAACAAGGATGCAATTTTAACGGATACAATTCTAAAATGGCTACAGCAGCAGAGAAACCAGAAGGTTACAGAGTCACTACAGTGCAGAAGGCAGGCATTCAGCCCATCGAGTCTGCACCAAGTCTCCAACAGAGCATCTCAACCAGCTAATGCACCTAACTCTTTGGACACTAAGGTGCAATCCACCTAACCTGCACACATCTTTGGACTATGAGAGCACCCAGAGGAAATCCACGCAGACACAGCGAGAACGTACAAACACCACACAGTTACCCAAGGCCGGAATCAAACCCAGGTCCCTGGCGCTGTGTGACAGCAGAGCTAAACAATGTGCCACTGTGTCGCCCTTGTATATATGCATATGCTATTGAAGGTAGAGGGCAGGTTAAGAAAGGTACATGGGGTCCTGGGCTTTATGAACAAAGGCACAGAGCATAAAAGCAAGGAGGATATGGTTAACTTTTATAAAACACAAGTTTGAACTGAATTACAGCATTGTGTCCAATTCTGGACATCACACTCTAACAAGCATGAAATAGTATTAGGGGGTGCAGTAAAGATTTGTGAGAATGATTCCAGGGATCGGGAATTTCAGTAACATAGAATGGATAAGCTGAGTTTGTTCTCCTTAGAGAAAGTTGAGAAGAGATTTAATGGAGGTATTCAAAATCATGGAGTCTGGATGTATAGAAGGGGGAAAACCTCCCATTGGCAAAGGGTCAAGAACCAGAGGACACTCATTTAAGATGAATGGCAAAAGTAGCAAAGATAACATGAAAAAAGCTTTTTACGCAGTGAGTAACTACAATCTGGAATGCATTAGCTGAAAGTGTAGTGGAGGCAGATTTAATCACGGCTTTCAAAAGGGTATTAGATATCAGAAGAGAAAAAATTTGCAGGTCTACATGAAGAAGAGTTGCTCTGGTGATGCGCTGGTATGAACATGATGGGCCGAATGACGACCTTCTGGACTGGTAAAATTCTATTCTATGGTTCTATGAATGCTGAGGATATAGTAAAATTATAAAAAAAGAGAACAAACGCAATATTGTGGGTAAAAGTATTTATATTAACATTTTTGCATTCCAATACTGAAGATTACTACCACTGTCAATATGTTTGCAATATTTTCAGGACACATTATTTGTACGTGGCTGAGTTTAAAAAAGCTCAAATTTATTTTAGAGTATGTTGAATTTTCATCATCTTCCAATTGTCTTGAGCTTTGCTCTGTGTTTTATCTGTCCTTTCCAATCTGTTAAACAGGAGTCCAGTATCAGGCCCCAACTTTCTTCCTTCAAAAAGGCAAATATTATTATGGTATTTGGCCAAAAAGTTCAAATGTCTCCAGTCTCGCTCCTGTGGCCCAATAGCCAACCGCGAAAGCAATTTGTTAGCAAGTGCTGGGACCACTGGCTGCAAAAGAATCCCGTAAACCCGCAGGCATTCCAAAGTAACATGAAGCACGGTATCCAGCCAGCAGCAATCTTCAGCATTTGTCCGGTCAAGTTTCCAGGGAGCATGCCGGTGGAAAAAGCCATTTGTTAACCGAATGCAAAAATTGATAGCTTCTAAAGCTTTATAAATTTGAAACTTTTCAAAGCGGTGCTCAACATCTAAAGGTAGTTGCTCAACTAATTGGATCATTTTGTAATCCTCAGCTGTTGCTCTGCTTGAATGGCCCACGTAAGGACTCTTAGGAAAACAGTGATTTGAAAAAGATGAGTAGATTTGGTCAGGATTCAGGCGTGTGCCTGTACAGCGATTAAGGAGACCTCCCAACGCATCTGCAAGCTCTGCATTTAGAACTTTACGCACTTTATCATCGTAATAGTCACAGTCTGTTTCTGGCACACCTTGCCGCAGCAAAAAATATCTGAAGCCATCAGCAGTATACACAGAAAATCGTTCCATGGGATCAATAACATTGCCAAGGCTCTTGGACATCTTCTGACCATTGACTGTCCAATGTGAATGTACACAAATTTGCTTTGGTAACTGCAGACCAGCTGCCATTAGGAAAGCAGGCCAATATATAGCGTGGAACTTCAGAATATCCTTCCCAACAATGTGATGTACTCTAGACCACCAACAATTATGATCCTCTGGATAACCTGCTACAGTAAGATAATTAACTAAGGCATCCAACCATACATAAATTGTTTGTGTTGAATCTTCAGGAACGGGGATACCCCACTTCAAACGGCTTCTCTGTCGAGATACCGATAAGTCTGGAAGTTCTTCCTGTAGCCAATGGACAACAATGTGTTGGAACTTTTCAGGATATATTGCATGTGGATTTTTCTTCAACCAGTCTAACAACATTGGTCTAAATTCAGACAGCCTGAACATGTAATTTTCTTCTTTAGTCCATTCCACCTGTGATTAGAAATACATTTTAGAATACAAATACTACCTCAGTTTTCCTCAGATATTGCATTTTGACGTCTTTGATTAAGTACAAACATTCACTGTGAATTGCATAGAATGTATGTGCATAGATAAGTGAGAAATACTGAATAACCCAAAAGTCAAAGGCACCTCTATCAAGTTTCCACCAGGCACACAGCAAGATCACAAAACTGGATTTCTCACTTGAAGAGTGCACAAGGATTGCAAATGGGGCAATGACAATATACTGATGCAAAAATGTCTCCCATCCACTGACTTTGTCTACACTTCCTGCCGCCTCGGCAAAGCAGCCAGCATAATTAAGGCCCCCACGCACCCCGGACATTCTCTCTTCCACCTTCTTCCTTCGGGAAAAAGATACAAAAGTCTGAGGTCACGTACCAACCGACTTAAGAACAGCTTCTTCCCTGCTGCTGTCAAACTTTTGAATGGACTTACCTCGCATTAAGTTGATCTTTCTCTACACCCTAGCTATGACTGTAACACTACATTCTGCACTCTCTCGTTTCCTTCTCGATGAATGGTATGTTTTGTCTGTATAGCACGCTAGAAACAATACTTTTCACTGTATGTTAATACATGTGACAATAATAAATCAAATCAAAATCAAATGTGGTCTTTTAAGGTCAGATTGTGGTATATTGTTCGGGCAGTGCAGAGGGAAGGTTTATCATAGAATTCTTACAGTGCAGAAGGAGGCAATTCAGCCCATCGAGTCTGTACTGACTCTCTGACAAGAGTATCTCACCCTAACCCTGTAACCCCATGCATTTAGAATGGCTAATCCATCTAACCTAGATATCTGTGTACTGTAGAAGGAAACAGAGCACCCAGAGGAAACCCATTCTGCAGTAAACTGATAAAACTAAAAAATTAGAGAAAATGTTCTATTTTCTTTCTCGTGTTAATGGGCAATAAAAAAGCAGCCATAATATTCTATAAACTATAAAATGCAAATAGTGTATACAACAGCAAAGATATTATTCCTTTCCATCAACATCTACCCCAATATACTTATCCTCATATGTTGGTCAGATCAGAACATTGATACAGCACTTCCCAAGTATCATGCATAGGTTTACCTTGTGTCCACTCTCTATAGATACTTTAATGAGGTTCCCATATGCATCCTTTCTTTCCATAACCTGTGACTCTGACAGGAAAGTCTCATCTGGAACGGAATACCATCCCTCATACGATCCTTGGTAGAGGTAACCCTTGTCACGCAAGACGCACCAAAAATGTTGGACAGCATTTTTGTGACGTTCCTCCGTAGTTCGAATATAATCTGTGTATGAAACTAGAGACTGTTGGAATAAAGTCCTGAACTCCAAAGATACTTTGGAACAGAATTTCAGTGGCTCTTCAGCTGCAGCATCTGCAGCTTGTTGAATCTTCAGGCCGTGTTCATCTGTCCCTGGAATAAATTATACAGCCGTGTTATACAAGAATACCTAACATATAAAATAACAACAGAAAATGCAGGTCTGACAGAATCTGTGGAAAGTGAAATAGATTCAGATTCAAACCTTTCAGCACAGTAAAGCAAGTTTCTTTACCGCAAAACATCAGTCACAACAGTCATTACAAATATTTCCAGGTTTTTATAGTGCATTATTTAAATATTTAATGGGCCAAACCTTTTTTCAGGTAAGCAAAATATTGAAAATGTTGAAAATCTGGAAACAAGATATCAACATTTTTATATTTCCTATTTTTCTGATATTCATATTGCATTGTCACAGTAATGGTAACTTTCCCCCCAGAAGGCAATATATTTAAAAGTCTCATCAGCTAGCTCGTAGTTGGACAAATATATATGGTGGGAATGCTCGATTTTTCTATTCATCGTGGCGCAATGTAGCTATCAGCATCAAGACACCATAATGGCCCAGGGTTAGCCCTCAGTGATAATAGAATGGCTCTTGCTGGTCACCGCCTGAACAAATTCTCTCTGATTTTCCAGACTTGTCAGCAAAATCTCCACTAACCCCAATTGCAGATCCACAGAGGATTTGTAATGGGGTGAGCAACAATGAGGCTCTTCAACCAAATCAATGTATCCTCAGTGTTAGAGTCAATCTTTTTGACTAAACAAGTAAACTAAATTAAATTAACTGAGGATCAAGCCAACAAGAACGGAAAATATATATTACATGTAAATCATGTATGGAAAGCAAAATAAGGGCCCATAACGCGGCACGGTAGCACAGTGGTTAGCACTGCTGCTTCACAGCTCCAGGGAAACTGGGTTCGATTCCCGGCTTGGGTCACTGTGTGTGGAGTTTGCACATTCTCCCTGTGTCTGCGTGGGTTTCCTCCGGGTGCTCCGGTTTCCTCCCACAGTCCAAAGATGTGTGGGTTAGGTTGATTGGCCATGCTAAAATTGCCCCTTAGTGTCCTGAGATGCATAGGTTAGAGGGATTAGTGGGTAAAATATGTAGGGATATGGGGTAGGGCCTGGGTGGGATTGTGGTCGGTGCAGACTCGATGGGCTGAATGGCCTCTTTCTGTACTGTAGGGTTTCTATGATGATTCTATGAACTTCTGATCTCCAGGGCATCATATATGGAAGTACTCCAAAAGATGCACTAAACAGCCCCTGTGAAGGCCCACACACAAATTGCATGGCAATTGCTTGGGAAGTTCAAACTTCTGTTGGAAAATTACCCTGCACTGGGAACCATCCAATATTCCAATTTAAATCGCAGTCTTCGGACGGTTCCAATTGTTTTACAGGAATAGTTACCCAGGAAAGTTGGAAAAATTAAAACTACTTCTAACCCTGGGTAACTGTAGTACTTAGAAGCATCTTAGAGACCCTACAGTGCGGAAGGAGGCCATTCGGCCCATCGAGTCTGCACCGACCACAATCCCACCCAGGCCCTATCCCCACATATTTACTTGCTAATCCCTCTAACCTACGCATCCCAGGACTCTAAGGGGCAATTTTTAACCTGACCAATCAACCTAACCCGCACATCTTTGGACTGTGGGAGGAAACCGGAGCACCCGGAGGAAACCCACGCAGACACGAGGAGAATGTGCAAACTCCACACAGACAGTGACCCGAGCATCGAACCCGGGACCCTGGAGCTGTGAAGCAGCAGTGCTAACCACTGTGCTACCGTGCCGCCCCTACTGATCCCCATTCCCAATAGGAAATCCCCCATTCACCAGCTACACCCCCACGCTCCTTCTAACTACTTGCACTCCATATCCCCATCTCCTTCTTGACCCCCCCCCCCCCCCCCACCACCCCCCCACGGATACCTGACCTCTTGGGACCCCTCCCGACTACTCCCAAACCCCCAATTCTCTTTCAACAAGTGTTCCCTCCCCAATCACACCCATACACTCCTCCTGATCGCTCAACTACTCATCACTGACCTGCCCACCCCCCTCCCCAACAATCACAAAACCTCCACACCTGTACCATCCTACCTCATTCCAATACACACTTGACTTCTCAAAGTGGCTGGACCTTTAAACTAACCTGGTTGATAGCAGCTAATGCTGTAAGAGGGGGGAACGGTTTTGTTACCCCAGCTCTGCTGCACTTGACAAAAGGACTTGGGGACCCACTGAATTACATTATTCTCACCCGGCCCAAGTCAGGTTAGGCTAGAAAGGTGCGGCTCCATTTCACAAAATCCCTACAGTACAGAAGGAGGTCCTTCGACCCATCGAGTCTGTACCGACCACAATCCCACCCAGGCCCTGTTCCTGTAACCGCACGCATTTACCCTGCTAATCCCCCTGACACCAGGGTTAATTTAGCATGGCCAATCAACCTAACCCGCACATCTTTGGAGCGTGGGAGGAAACCAGAGCGGCTAGAGGAAACACAATTGACATGGGGAGAACATGCAAACTCCGCACAGACAGCGACCTGATGCCAGAATTGAACCTGGGACCCTGGCGCTGTGAGGCAGCAGTGCTCACCACTGTGCCACAATGCCACCAGTGCAAGTAAATAGTAGTAGAGTGGCAATCCACCTGCGATTGCCAAGTCCTGGCCCATTGATTTAGAAATCCGAATGGAAATAAGGGAGACATAAGAGCAAACAAAAAAAAAAGCCCATGTGGGATAGAGGAACAAAGTTTAACTACAATCAACTAAAAGTGGCGCTACAGGTTAGCAAGACTTCAAGAAAAACAAACAAGAACTAGCTTTTATTCTAGAATGATAGAATTGAAAAGTAAGGAAGCTACACTAAACATGTATCGAACCTTGGTTAGAGCACACTGCATGCCGTCCTGATTATTAAAAGGATATCAAGGCAATGGAGAGAGTGCAGGGGAGTTACAAAGATAATAACAGAAATGTGTGGGTACATATCGCAGGCAAGGATTGAGAGGCTGGGACTCTTCACTTTTGAAAATAAAAGGCTGTGAGGTGGATTGTTAGAAGTTAAAACTATGAAAGGTTGACAGAATGGATAGAGAGAGAATGTTTCCTCTTGTGGCGAAGAGGGTAACTACGCGGCAGCAAAATAAGACGATCACTAAGAAATTGAATAGAGAATTCAGAAGAAACTTTTTCATGCAAAGAGTGGTAAAAATTAGGAATTTGCTACCACAAGGAATGGTTCGAGCAAATAGCATAGATGCATTTATACTGGAAAATAGGCAAGCATATGAGGGGGAAAAGACAGTAAAATGTTATGATTGTAGATTTAGATGACAAAAGGTGGGAGGAAGTTTCAGTGGGAGATGGTGGCATAGTGGTATTGTCACTAGACTGGTAATCCAGAGATCTTGGGTAATGGTCTGGGGACTCCAGGTTCAAATCCCACCACAGCAGATGGTGAAATTTGAATTAATTAAAAATCTGGAATTATAGTCTAGTGATGACCATGAAACCATTGTTGATTGTCGTTAAAACCCATCTGCCTTTTAGGGAAGGAAATCTGCCAGCTTTACATGTTTGGCCTACATGTGACCCTAGCAATCTGGTTGATGCCCTCTTAGTACTCAGTTCAAGGCAATAAATGCTGGACCAGCCAGCAACTCACCTCCCCCAAAATTAAAATAAAATCAACAATGGTTGGGTCAAATGGCCTGTTTCTGTACTATTTTATGTAACCCCATGTAAAATGAAACTACACACTTGTAACACTAATTCTTCAGGACCAGATGGTTTGTTCATTTATTGACTTTCATTTATTGCTTTTTGAAAATTCACTTACCAGCCCTACCCACCAGTCCTAACTTTCAGCTGTCTTTAGTGCCGTACCAGTTGGTTCACACCATTATCGTGATTTCAGCATGGAGCCAATTAACAAAGACTGTAACAGCGTACCCTGGGGAGGTAATGCTGATAGGAACTTCAGGATTTCCTAGTCTAACTGCACAATTAAAGTTTAAGGATCCAATGATGTTGTCAATGCAGTTTCAAGCTATGCTTATTCAAGAAGAGAGCTCATTACATATGGCGTTTCTCCTTTAATAGTTCAAGTCTTGAATCTTCAGTCATAAGAATACACATTAGGAAATTACGCCAACAGGATGTACATCAATCAAGTCTATAGAAGTAAATACAGAAAATGTTGGAAAATCTCAGTTGGTTTGATGGTATCTGTGGAGAGAACAGAGCCAACATTTCAAGTTTGGATGACTTTTCATCAATGTTAGCTCGGTTCTCTCTCTACAGATGCTGTCAGATTTGCTGAGATTTTCCAGCATTTTGTTTGTTTGATTCCAGCATCTGCAGTAATTTGCTTTTATCAAGATCTACAGAAATCCCTTTTATAGTAGATATGCCATCTGTTGTTAAATAGCCTTAACTCTGCAATTAATGTGTAAGGAATTGTTGAAAGAAGTTATCCTGGGACATATTGCCATGAAATGTTCTAGTGTTGAAAGGGTAACCTACTTTATTTAAATTATTGAGTGAATTATTGATTTGGCAACCATGCTGCAATTCAGAGCTCCATGAAATTTTAAAACTAAATTGCTAAAACCTGTGGGAAACTTTGATACAAAGTTATACAGGAATATTAACTAAAATGCAGATTTCTTTCACTGCGAATAATGAACACAACACATGTGCACAGCTTTTCCCAAATTAATTCCACCAACTCCACTGTTCAATAAACTGGAGCTATGACGAAGACCTGGAAGAGTCTCCCAGCTATCTTCACTGGATGACTGGGTGGCACAGTGGTTCGCACTGCTGCATCACAGCACCAGAGCCCCAGGTTCAATTCCAGCCTGGGTGACTGTGTGGAGTTTGCATGTTCCCCCCATGTCTGCATGGGTTTCCTCTCAGTGCTCCAGTTTCCTTCCACTGTCCGAAAGATATGCTGGTTGAGTGGACTGGCCATGGTAAATTGCCCCTTAATGTCCCAAAATGTGTAGGTTGGGGGATCAGTGGGGTAAATATGTGGGGTTACGGGAAAGGACCAAGGTGGGATTGTTGTCGGGGAGAGTCAGTGCAGACTCGACGAGCCGAATGGCCTCTTTCTCCACCGTAGGGATTCTGCGACCAGCGGCGGCTGCTGCGTCCCGGTACCTGTTGCAAACTTGGCTTCATATCCCAGTAAAGTCCTGGCACGGTACAGGGCGTCCGCCAGGACCGCTGAGTACAGGTGGCCGATGTGAGGAGTCGCATTCACGTAGAAGATGGGGGTGGTGATGAGGGAAGGGCCGCAGTGACCCGCCGCAGGGCCCGAGGAGCCAGCACGGTCAGTGCGAGGGGCAGCGCGGCCCGGGGGCAGGAGGCGGCGGCGGCCACTGTCAGGGAGTGAGCAGACAGAAGGCAGCTGAGAAGCCAGGCGGAGGGCCCGGGCGGACACTGAGCCTCTCATGGCCTAAAGCTGGACAGCGGCATCCCGCCCCCACACTGCAGCCTTTACGCATGTGCATTGGCCAAGCCAATCAACGTCTTCATTCTACCCGCGCATGCTCATTAGTAACCAATCAGCAGTTGGTCCTGATCTGCGCATGCTTACTACCAACCAATCATCACTGGGATCCCAATTGCGCATGTTCATGAGTGGCCAATCAAATCTCACGTAGCCCCCGGATGTCCTCTGAGGTGCAGCAGATATCACCATAGAATCCCTCCAGGCAGAAAGAGGCGGTTCGGCCCATTGAGTCTGCACTAACCACAATCCCAGCCAGGCCCTATTCCCGCAACCCCACATATTTACCCTGATAACCCCTGACACTAGGGGCAATTTAGCATGGCCAATCAACCTAACCTGTTCATCTCTCATTCTGCGGAAGGAAACCAGGGCACCGGGAGGAAACCCACGCAGACCCGGGGAGAATGTGCAAACTCCACACAGTGACCCAAGGCCAGAATTAAACCTGGGTCCCTGGCGCTGTGAGACAGCAGTGCTAATCACTGTGCTGCCCCATCAGTTGTTTTGAGTGAAGAGTTCTAGATGTTTCAAGCACAGCAAGAGCCCAGTTAGTCCCACTGGAAAGCCCACTGTCTCTGATTTGCTTTATTATTGTCACATGAATTGGGATAAAGTATTGTTTCTTGTGTGCTATACAGACAAAAACATACCGTTCATAATCTTTTCCCCCAGCCTCCTCCCTGGCGCTTGAAAGTCTCGATTGACTCTGCTTGTGCCACAAATCTCAGGCTGTACATTCCAGACGCCTAGGTCAGCACTGCTGCCTCACACCACCAGCTATCTAGGTTCAATTCCAGTGCACTACCTGTGTGGAGTTTGCACATTCTCCGTGTCTGCATGGGTTTCCTCCCACACTCAAAAGATATGAAGGTTAGGTGGATTGGCCATGCTAAATTGTTCTTATTGTCAGGGGGATTAGCAGAGTAAATACGTGGGGTTAAGCAGATAGGACCTGGATGAGATTATTGTCAGTGCAGGCTCGATGGGCTGAATGGCCTCCTTCTGCACTGTAAGTATTCCATGATTCTAATCACTCGCTGCCTGAAAAATATCTTCCCATGTCGCCTTTGGTGTTTTTGTCTCTCACTTTAAATCTGTGATCTCTGCTTCTAGATTCTTGTGCCAGCAGGAGAAGTTTCTCTTTATCCAGACCCTCATGATTTTGAATACCTCTTATCAAATCCCCTCTCACTTGACACACGTCTGGATTTTGAAGGTGTCAGTATCAGATCTCCTACTGAAGACAATTGTAGTCATATCATTAAGAAACCATTGCAGGATCTTGGACGTCCAAATCTCAGGAGCATAATTCACAGAGCCTTGTGATTTGCTGAACAGTCTTAATGTTTAAGGTGCTGGGAGTGGGTATGAGGAGATTAGGAAACAGAAATAACTTTTCTCTATTTCAGGCAGGAAGTTTGGTGCTGGGGGGGAAGGGGGTTTTGGAGCGGTGATGGGATCGCCTCAATCTGAAAGCCCTCTTAGGGCAGCATGGTGGCACAGTGGTTAGCGTAATGGAGAACATGCCCCTGTCTACATCAATAGGGACAAATTAGAAATGATTGTGAGCTTCAAGTTTTTAGGTGTCCAGATCACCAGTAACATGCCCTGGTCCCCCCATGCCGACACTATAGTTAAGAAAGCCCACCAACGCCTCTACTTTCTCAGAAGACTAAGGAAATTTGGCATGTCAGCTATGACTCTCACCAACTTTTACAGATGCACCATTGAAAGCATTCTTTCTGGTTGTATCACAGCTTGGTATGAATCCTGCTCTGTGCAAGATTGCAAGAAGCTACAAAAGGTTGTGAATGTAGCCCAATCCATCACGCAAACCAGCCTCCCATCCATTGACTCTGTCTACACTTCCCGCTGCCTTGGAAAAGCAGCCAGCATAATTAAGGACCCCACACACCCCCGACATTCTCTCTTCCACCTTCTTCCGTCAGGAAAAAGATACAAAACGTCTGAGGTCACGTACCAACTGACTCAAGAACAGCTTCTTCCTTGCTGCCATCAGACTTTTGAATGGACCTACCTCACACTAAGTTGATCTAATTATGACTGTAACACTACATTCTGCGCTCTCTCCTTCTTTATGAACAGTATGCTTTGCCTGTATAGCATGAAAGAAACAATACTTTCCACTGTATGCTAATATATGTGGCAATAATAAGTCAAATCAACTGCTATCTCACAAACCAGGGACCCAGATTCAATTCCGGCCTCATCCCTGTCTGTTTGGAGTTTGTGTGTTCTTTCTGTGTGGGTTTCCTCCGGGTGCTCCAGTTTCCATCCACATTCCAAAGATTTGCAGTTTAGGTTGATTGGCTATGCAAAATTGCCCCTTAGTGTCAGGGAGACTAGCAGGGTAAATACGTGGGGTTATGGGGATAGAGCCTGGCTTAGGTTGTTGTCGGTGCAGGCTCGATGGGCTTAATGGCCTCCTTCTGTACTGTAGGGATTCTATGATTTGGGGCACATTCCTTCAGGGACATTGGTTCTCCAGCCCACTTCGCCCCGCCCTTCGGCCTACCCCTTCATGCTGTGATCACCTCCTTCTGACCCCATAGGGCTCCTCTACCCTCCCACACCCAGGATCAAGTTCCATGCAGAGCACTGCAGTGCCTCTGGCAGCATCTGTGGAAAGAGAAATACAGTTAATGCTTCATGTCGATTGACCCTTCTACAGAACAGAGAGGGGATCGAAATGTGATGGATTATATAGTTGGAATGGGGGGTGTTGCAGAATGGAGAGTCAGCAATAGGTAGGAGCTAAGAAAAGGTTGGCAAAAATCAATCCAAAAAGGAGAATTACAGCAACACTTCAAGTGCTGACCACTCGCTGTCCTTCGAATTCTACCCACTGATGCAAATACTTTGGTCAATGTATTGAAAAGTTCCTAGGTGTTTTTCTCGACATTTTTTTTAATTGGATTTGACTGGCAACAAAGCAGGTCAGAGGTTCCTGTGGAAAGCTACCATCTCTGGGAAGATTTCCTCAGCCACAGGAAGCAGGTGATTCAAGAGAATGTGGGTCAGAATGTTCTCTGTTATGACAACAGGAGCATACTGTGGAAACTAAGCTGCATTTCTGATGTTGGATTCAAGGCTGGATTGGAGTTATTTTTCATAGAATCTCTACGGTGTTGAAGAAGGCCATTCAGCCCATTAGGCCTGCACTGACAACAATCCCACCCAGGCTCTATCCCTGTAACCCCACCTATTTACCCTTGCTAATTCCCTTGACACTAAGGGTCAATTTAGCATGGCCAATCAACCTAACCCGCACATCTTTGGATCTTTTTTTCTCTCTAATCTGTAGGGCAAGTACATGGATTCTTGGTATGAGCAAAAATCCAACAGCTTTGGTGACCTCAGTTGGAATACATTGTTGCAACTATCCCTGTGATGGTGGTTCACTCATAGAATCTACCACAGGGTGCTGGGGGAATTCAGCTGCCACTGTGGATTCATAGTTGAGTTGTTGGAAATGTTCTTTCCAGTGTTGTACCTGTTAATTCTCAGATACTTTCAACCAGTTTACTTACTCCAAGGTTTTATCCCAGTGTCCTTATTTGCAAGATGGACAAAAGACAAACACAAGTAAAGGTTCAACAAGTTTATTAATAATAAAACTATTAACCCTTAAATTACCCACATAAAACAAGAGGATACCCCAGCAGATTCAAGTATACTACCCGTAAAGATGGTTTGGTTGAACTGCAGGCTCGATTCTCTGAGTCCCTCCGGTCTGTCTTCACGAACGTGAGTCTAGATGGCAGCTTCTTCCTTCCTTCTTCGGTCAGTCTTCCGAATGGTCACAGCCACCTTCCTTGTCGAGTCTTCACTGCTGGTCTCTCAAAGTGTGTCCCTTTATCCCCCAGCCTGCTTGCCTTTCCAGAAACCTCTCTGGCTTCTGGCCAATGAGGTTCCAGCAGGGGATTCCAATACCCAGTGTGTTTCTTGATGTCTGCCAGACAGGACACTAGGGTCCATCTAGTGTCCATCTCCATGTTGTTGAACGTGTTATCAGATAAGGTATCTACAGGAACTCTTGGTGACAGAAAGTCTGGCTCGATCTGTGCTTCTAACAATAGGCCGATGCATTTCAATGAGGTGCCATGATCTCCTGCTAAGTCTCAGTAGAGTGCAAACGACCTTTGATGGGTGATTGATGGGTCAGGCCCAGACATGTTTGTGTATTTGTACAATTGGCCTGCCTGAGGTTTGACTGTGTTTGATTTTAATATGCCCAATTCTTTAATTTAGGATATCCAATTTTATCAGCCTTAAAACTAGGCCCTGTTTATATCACCACATTCCCTTCTCTTGATCCAATGAGCGTCTGCGAAACGGATCACACAATTCTCACCAAACCATCTCAACAAGCAAGTACCCCAAATTTGGGGTTGACAGTATCATCCCTAACCCACAATAGTACCAACAAATTTAAATGAAGTAAAATAATTTAAAAAAACAATAAGAAACAATACATCAATCGGGTATATACAAAACAAAGCAATAAACAGTACAAAATGACAAGTGACTATACATATTAAATACAGATGGGGCAATATCAAGGCTCTTGATTGTAGAGCCTCTCCCAATGTCGGATGGCCCTTGCCAAGTCCGAGTTTTTTCCGAAATTCCTTAGGACGATAGGGAAGCCGGAGCAGTCTGATTGTTGTTGGAAGAAAACGTGGTTGGAAAACTTCCAAGTTGCTTCTGTAAATCAACCATATACTGGTAACACTGAGCATAGTAGGTCAACTGGGCATCAACATAGTCATGCAGGCAACGAAGGTGATGAGCATGTGTACTGCTAATTCCTTCAAGCAAAGGTCTTGTGATCCCTGCCTGGCGATCAAATTCACTTTGTGTAATTCGCAATTCCTGTTCTGCTGCTGAACGGGCCTCTGAGACCTTTGCCTTCTTCAGTCTTGCTTTTGCTGCATCTAAATCAAGTCTTTGAAACTGCAAGAGTTTACGTTCTTTAGATATTGTTTTGTAGTCCCCTTCCAGAAAGTTTCTAAGGGGTGCCAAAAGGTTGACCTCTGACGAATGTACTTCCATCGGGCATGGGGTGAACCACATATATCCGGGGTATCGTAGGCTGATCTTCTGGTCTTTGGTTGATGTGGTGTCTGTGGTTCGGTCTGAGACGAGGAGTCCCAGATAACAGGGAAGTATGTAGTTCATTCTGGGCAAGATCAAGGTAGCACCTGTTAATTCTTATTAATACCTGATTCTCTTTTCCTTTTCTTTACTAGAATGTCGTATGACTCCTCTTTTTTTAAAAAAAACCAAAGAAATAAGTAAAGGAATAATAAAGGGCCAATAGTGTCATACGAAGGGTTGGTTGGCAATCAGTGTTGATGGGGTTGAGTGGGGTAAGGAGTTTGCAGAGCGTGAAAATAAAATGTTGGGTATGTGGCATGTGTCCTTGTTGTTGGAGGACTATGGCACAGTATAACAATAAATTCTTCATCCAATAACCAAACTGTGGTGTGTTGGAAAATTATGACGCAGTATAACGTGGGCAGATAAGAAACCCTCTTCAATTGGGTGATGCGTGGAGTGGACGGATAAAGCTATTTACAATCTGGACTGTGATGTCCTGATTTTTTCTTAGTGGGGGGAACCTATGTGGGCGGGCTTTGGCTGCCAGGTACCCACTGCATTACCACCTCTGGTAGTGAGCGGCGGGTCAAACGGTTCTGGTACCAGGGGCACCACAGTGGGTAAGGTTTGCGGGTTCCCCATCCTTTCCGTCGGGGTCCCCTGGGCCGGGGTTTTATTCCTGAAGCCCTGTAAATTGGGACGGGGACCAAGGTTGCGTGTGCTGTTCCTGGGGATACTGGGTGGGGGTTGATAACTTGGGGTACAGGTTGTGGACCGTGGTTTAGGTCCGGTGCTGTGGGGTGAGGGTTGGGGCTTCCTTGTGACTCAAAGACTCCTTCCAGGGTGACATGGTATTGGTGAAAATTTTGCTGGAAGCCGAATGCCTTCATTTGGTTCACATGATACCACCCGGCTTTCTTGTGGTCTACCATGACCTTGTATACTGAGGGGCTGGCCTTCTTGGTCTTCCACGTATATCCCGCATCCTGTCCTCCTGTTTCCCTCTTCCACCACGGATGACCCATCTACAAAAATTTTTAAACTGTCCTGAGCCTGGGTTTGGCTGATTCCCCTGGCTCCTCCCCCCTTTTGTTTTGGCAAAAATGGCCCCTTGGAGTCTTTTATTGCCAGAACCTGGCATTCATGGGGCTCCCCGCTGTAGGTTAGGTTGTCTGCCAGGAATGTGGGGGTTATAGCTGCTTGTCGGGCTGGTCCTTCAAGGAGCATGGGTCGGGGTCCATCATCGGGGAACCGCTGAGATGGTCGTGTGGAGTAGTTGGGTGGTGCCCCACAGTTCTGGGCAAAATGGTTGGGTTGCCCGCAGGTATAACACTGTGCTTGTGGGCGTGGGCCTCTGGGCTCAGCTCTATATCGTTCTCGGTGTCGGGGGTTGGGCCTATGTCCTGTGCGGCCTTGTGGTTCCCTGTGTCGGCGATCAGCAGGGGTGTATGGGTGTGCGGGGTTTGCTGGTCCCCTGAAATTTGGTGGTGCCCTACAGTCCCGGGCAAAATGGTTGGGTTGCCCACAGTTATAACGCTGTGCTTGTGGGGGTGCATATCTGGGGTTGGTTTTACCTTGTTCCCTGTACCTGGGGTTGGGGATATATCGGGGTTCTGTGCGGGGATGCGGTTTTCTGTATCGATGATTGGCACGGGTATATGGGGATGAGTTTCCCAGTCCCCTGTTTCCACCCCCCCCTTCGTTACGCCAAACCGGGGCCAGGTCTGTGTGGATCGGGTTCATCAATCCGTGTTTTGTGGACTTGGGGGTGTCTGTTTGTCTGACTTCCCGTTCCCACACACGAATCATTTTGCGGATGGCCCAGGCTTCTGTATGTGTATTATCATCAGGGTCAAAATTTTCACAAGCTTTCCAACTCCCCTCGGTGGCGTGTGCTATCAGGGTCCGGATCCATGTGGGCCGGTGGTGTGCATTTAATTGGACTCGATTTAATTGGCCGAAAACCGCAACAAATTGGTTCCATAGTCGGCCAGCTTAGGCCGTCGGGTGCTCCCCTCTCTTTTGTTAGCAGTTGTTTAAGCCTTGTACCGGGTCATCCCTATTGTAGCCTATGGCGGCCAGAACGGCCGCCTTCATTTCTGGTAGGGTTCCCCCGGCCATGTTCTGGGGTTCGGGTAGGGCGGAACGGATGGCAGGACTTAAACATAACAGAATAAGTTTAACCTCTTCTGCCTCGTCTAGGCCGTTTAAAACACGATATTGGGTGACCTGGTCAAAGAGAGCATGTGGATCCCCGGAGTGTTCAAATACTCCAATCACTTTAGCTATATCAGTGAGCTGTGTCATGGTGTATGGAGTTACATAAGTCGCATTGTGGTTCTGTCTGTCCTGTCATTGGATGGTGACCAGATACATTGGTACAGGAACCGGATTAGTGACTGGGTTTATTGAAATGGTAAAAGGACTAGGAGCTGAGACTGAGTTTCCCCAGATGGGGGCCGGATTAGGTGCTGCCGTTGGTTCCACTACCGGGAAGGGACGTGGGGTCCCCAGTCGGCAGTGACGCTAGCTGTTGCATAATGGCAGGCATCCTCTTCTAAATCCCCCCACTCTACCCCTGGGTCACTATCCCCTGTTTCGGTCGTGTATGCACACATTACACCCCTTTTTATGGCTAGTTGTGCTTTTAAATCTTCAATCTCGCGCAGGCATTTGGAGTGGTCTGTAGATGGTTACCACTATGGGTACTTGTATATATGTTACTCTCGTTGCTGTTGGGGTAGGGTTGTTGGGTGTTCCACCTGTTATTACTGTTTATGTGGTACACTCCGTTCGGCTCCGCCCAGGACTCCACCTTCTTACAGGAGTATAAAGGTCACTGCTACTTCCTAGTCGTCTTTAGTCTGGGATAATATTGTTGAGAAGTGTGCTCCTATTTGTAGTGAATAAAAGCCTTTATTCCCGGGTACGTTCTAGCCTCCCGTGTGAATCAATCGCGCATCAATTTTATTCACTACAATTGCTGAAAATTTTGTTCGAAGAAAATGGAGCAGATGCTAAAGCCCGATCGGCTAACCTTGGATCCGCGTGCCGCTGGGGCATCGAACACTTTCGACCATTGGTTAAAGTGCTTCGAGGATTACGTTGAGGCCCCGGCAGCAGTCCAATCCGACGCCGACAGATTGCGGGTCCTCCATGCCAGGGTGAGCGACACTGTGTATGCAACAATTCGCGATTCCCAAAATTATAAAGACGCTATCGACTTGCTCAAGGGGCTGTATAACAAACAGCCGAATTAAATTCATGCTCTTCACCTATTAGCCACTCGACGGCGGCAGCCCGGCAAAACTACGGGACAGTACCTGCGCGAACTTCAACAGCTAGCCAGAGCCTGCAACTGTAAGGCGGTGTCGGCTACTCAATGCACCAACGACCTCATTCGGGACGCGTTCGTGACTGGAATCGGCTCGTCCTATATCCGCCTGCGGCTGCTAGAGCAGGGTAACCTGGACCTGGCTAAGACGGTAGAATTGGCCGACACACTGGAGACAGCCTCCAGAAATCTCGAAGCCTACCCCACCGACCACGTGGGAACAGCGTGGCAAGCACAGCCGCCGCCTCAGCTGTACTCGGCGGCTCCTCGGAACTGCGTGATGATGCTCCCAACTTCGGAACTGACGGCTGTGGCAGCTCCTGGAGGCTCACGGTGCTACTTCTGCGGTTTGGTGAAGCATCCTCGCCAAAGATGTCCGGCCAGGGCGGTGTTTTGCTCCGCCTGTGGAAAGAAAGGACACTATGCTAAGGTGTGCCGAGCGAAGACCCCTTCCAGGCCCAGCATGCGACTCTCCAGGATCCATCTCCTTGTCTCTGGCCTCTTCGATGTCTTCAGCCATGTGCGATCCACGGGCGCCGCCATTTCTTATGACGACGACGCCAGCCACGTGCGACCTGCGGGTGCCACGTGAGATTCATGGGCGCAGCCATTTTGGTTGACATCGGCCGCAGGAGACCAGCAGGGGTCATTGTCGTCGGCTATCTCAGCTGCCTGCAGTTACGCTCGGGATCCAACAGTGGCGTCAATCATCCTGGACCAGGCCAAGCCTCACAGACTCGACAAGTCGATGATGGACATAGAGGTAAACGGGCGCCTGGAGCATTGCCTGTTTGACAGCGGGAGCACGGAGAGCTTCATCCATCCGGATACAGTAAAACGTTGCGCAAGCTGTCAGGCAGACAATCTCCATGGTGTCGAGGTCCCGATCTGTCCACGTTCTCGGGAGCTGTGTGGTAACTCTAACGGTGCGGGGCAGAGTCTACGAGAACTTCAGGCTCCTCGTGTTACCGCACCTTTGTGCTCCGGTACTCCTGGGGCTAAACTTTATGGTCCACCTGAGGAGTGTGACCCTGCAGTACGATGGGCCACTCCCTTCACTTTCAGTGGGAGAACAGCAGCCTCCAAATTGTCCAACGCGCTCCACATGCAGCCTCTCAACACTCAAAATTACCCCGCTTCCCTATTCGAAAATCTCGTGCCAGGCTGCAAGCCCATCGCGACTAAAAGCAGGCGTTACAGCGCTGAGGATCGGATCTTTATTAGATCTGAGGTTCAGCGGCTCCTCAGGGAAGGGGTCATTCAACCTAGCACTAGCCCATGGAGAGCACAAGTCATGGTGGTCAAGACTGGAGACAAGCCCCGGATGGTCATAGACTATAGTCAGACCATTAATAGGTACACGCAGCTGGACGCGTATCCTCTCCCGCGCATATCTGACATGGTCAACCAGATTGCGCAGTACCGGGTGTTCTCCACCATCGACTTGAAGTCAGCCTACCACCACCTCCCCATTCGCCCAGAGGACTGCAAATACACGGCCTTTGAGGCGGATGGCCGTCTCTACCACTTTTTAAGAGTCCCTTTCGGTGTCACTAATGGGGTCTCAGTCTTCCAGCGTGAGATGGACCGAATGGTGGACGAAAACGAGCTACGGGCTACCTTCCCGTACCTGGACAACGTCACTATCTGCGGCCATGACCAGCAGGACCACGACGCCAACCTCCAGAAGTTTTTACGCACTGCGGCTCTCCTGAACCAGACATATAACAAGGAGAAGTGTGTATTCAGCAAGCACCGCCTAGCAATCCTCGGATACGTGGTGGAAAACGGGGTCATCGGCCCCGATCCAGACCGTATGCGTCCCCTCCTTGAACTTCCCCTACCCACTAGCATCAAAGCACTGAGAAGATGCTTAGGCTTCTTCTCATACTATGCACAGTGGGTCCCCAATTACACGGACAAAGCCCATCCACTCATAAAATCTACCTCTTTTCCCCTGACAGCAGAGGCTCGCCTAGCCTTTGAAAGGATAAAAGCCGACATCGCGAAAGCCACGATGCACGCTGTCGATGAGTCCATCCCCTTTCAGGTGGAGAGTGATGCATCTGATTTCGCCCTGGCCGCCACACTTAACCAGGCGGGCAGGCCCGTCGCCTTTTTCTCTCGCACCCTCCAAGGCCCTGAAATTCGGCACTCCTCTGTGGAGAAAGAGGCTCAGGCCATTGTGGAGACCGTACGGCATTGGCGCCATTATTTGGCTGGCAAACGGTTTACCCTGCTCACGGACCAAAGGTTCGTGGCCTTTATGTTCAAAAACACATTAAAGGGAAAAATTAAGAATGATAAAATCTTGAGGTGGAGAATCGAACTCTCCACCTACAACTGTGATATCATGTACCGTCCGGGGAAGCTCAATGAGCCCTCAGATACCCTGTCGCATGGAACATTTGCCAGTGTGCAGGAGGACCGGTTACAGGCCCTCCACAATGATCTCTGCCATCCGGGGATCACTCGGCTCTTCCATTTTGTAAAGGCTCGGAATCTGCCCTACTCCATAGAGGATGTCAGGTCGATAACTCGAAGCTGCCAGGTCTGTGCGGAGTGCAAGCCACACTTCTACCGGCCTGACAGGGGACACCTCATTAAGGCCACTCGCCCTTTTGAACGACTGAGTGTCGACTTCAAGGGGCCCCTCCCTTCGACGGATCGGAACGTGTATTTCCTCAACGTTGTTGACGAATACTTCCGAATCCCCTTTGCCATCCCCTGTTCTGACATGTCCTCTGCCACGGTCATCAAGGCCCTGCGGAGTCTTTTCACCCTGTTCGGCTACCCCAGTTATATCCACAGTGATAGGGGTTCATCGTTTATGAGCGACGACTTGAGGCAATACCTGCTTTCTAAGGGAATTGCCTCAAGTAGGACTATAAGTTACAACCCCAGGGGTAACGGACAGGTCGAAAGAGAAAACGCTACAGTCTGGAAGGCTGTTTTACTAGCGCTACGGTCTAGGGGTCTTCCAGTCACCCGTTGGCAAGAGGTACTTCCTGATGCACTCCATTCGATCCGGTCCCTCCTGTGTACGGCAACCAACACTACCCCACATGAGCGGATGTTTGTCTTCCCTAGGAAGTCTTCCTCTGGGACCTCACTGCCGTCTTGGTTGACGTACTCAGGACCTGTTCTCCTGCGGTGACATGTCAGGGTCCGCAAGTCCGACCCTTTGGTTGAACAGGTCCATCTCCTCCACGCCAACCC
Organism: Mustelus asterias; assembly: GCF_964213995.1. NCBI lineage: Eukaryota > Metazoa > Chordata > Chondrichthyes > Carcharhiniformes > Triakidae > Mustelus > Mustelus asterias. Next base: position 104,887,642 of record NC_135804.1, on the reverse strand, counting down.
TCAATATGCCTATGTGGCATATCCTGACGGGCGAGAGGACACGGTCTCTATCAGAGATCTGGCGCCTGCAGGGGACCTGGAAACCCCCGTCACTCCCGCACCCCTGGTTAGGATTCCTTTGCCCATTCTCTCCCCTCCTGACACGGCGCGGGCAGCATCAGGACCTCAACTTGATCCTCTTACTCCCGTGTGCAGCTTGCCTGAGTCCAGGGGATTGTTGCCATCTCGAGGTTGGTGGTCGGGAGAGGAACTGGAGGAGTCTGTGGACACCACCTCGGAGAGAGGGTCGTCACCACGGTCACCAGAACTGGCACTGGAGCCGGTACTGCGGAGGTCGCAGAGACAGTGCGGACCTCCGGTTCGGCTGAACTTGTGAACATGTGGACAGTTCTTAGTGCTTTTTTACCCCACCTGTCTTTGTTTTTTAAAGGAGGGGTGAATGTGGTGAACCATAGATGGTTACCACTATGGGTACTTGTATATATGTTACTCTCGTTGCTGTTGGGGTTAGGGTTGTTGGGTGTTCCACCTGTTATTACTGTTTATGTGGTACACTCCGTTCGGCTCCGCCCAGGACTCCGCCTTCTTACAGGAGTATAAAGGTCGCTGCTACTTCCTAGTAGTCTTTAGTCTGGGATAATATTGTTGAGTAGTGTGCTCCTATTTGTAGTGAATAAAAGCCTTTATTCCCAGGTACGTTCTAGCCTCCCGTGTGAATCAATCGTGCATCACCTGCTTGGTGCAAATCGTTTACTGCAGCCTGCAGGTTGCTGCATTTATGTTTAACTTCCTCTACCTGTTGCAGCACAGCCTCTCTCTCACTGACAGCACGCTGTGCCTTTTGGTAGGCTTTATCACATCGAGCCTGGAATTGGCTCATGTGTATCATATTGATTTGGTTCCTTTCCTCTTGTGTGTTTACCTCCGCTTCCAATTGTTGTACGCGTGCGGTCTTCCATCGGGCGAACTTAAATGTGAGGATGGTTAGGTACACTGCCATAAGTAGGATTCCTATTACGGCTAGTTGTGACAGAATGCGGACCCATGGGTGGATTTGGACATTTGAACCCCAATCCCAGAGGTCCTCCCATTCAGCATGACTGGCCAAGATTATTTCCTTTCAGGATTCGTCACTTGAGTATAGGTAAGGGATCGGGGTAGGGGTCCGGTTTTCACTAAATTCCCTCCCATAGATTTTACCCAAATTCCCTAGACTGTTCTAGTTCTGACTACAGTTTGTCCACCTTGTGTTACAGACACTGGGTTTATGGCCCAATTTACTGGTTGAATCTGTATTAGTCCTTCACTCACTTAAGACTGGCCGTCACGTGGGGCAGCTGCCCTCTTAATTCAGGCTCCGATGGAGTGTTGGAGAATACCGGGTTGAAGGTTCGACTTCAGAGCAACGTATCACTTCTTATCAAAGTCCCATCTGGGGTGCCACTGTTGTACCTGTTAATTCTCAGATACTTTCAACCAGTTTACTTACTCCAAGGTTTTACCCCGGTGTCCTTATTTGCAAGATGGACAAAGGACAATCACAACTAAAGGTTCAACAAGTTTATTAATAATAACACTATTAAAACCTTAAATTACCCACATAAAACAAGAGGATACCCCAGCAGATTCAAGTATACTACCCATAAAGATGGTTTGGTTGAACTGCAGGCTCGATTCTCTGAGTCCCTCTGGTCTGTCTTCACGAAGGTGAGTCTCGATGGCAGCTTCTTCGGTCAGTCTTCCGAATGGTCACAGCCGCCTCCCTTGTCGAGTCTTCGCTCCTGTGTGACTCGGAGTGTGTCCCTTCATCCCCCCAGCCTGCTTGCCTTTCCAGAAACTTTTCTGGCTTCCGGCCAATGAGGTTCCAGGAGGGGGTTCCAATACCCAGTGGGTTTCTTGATGTCTGCCTGACAGGACACTAGGGTCCACCCCCTCAGGTGTCCCATCTCCATGCTGTTGAACTTGTTATCAGATAAGGAATCTACAGGAACTCTTGGTGACAGAAAGTCTGGCCCGATCTGGGCTTCTAACAATAGGCCGATGCATTTCAATGAGGTCATGATGTGGAGATGCTGGCATTGGACTGGGGTAAACACAGTAAGAGGTTTAACAACAGCAGGTTAAAGTCCAACAGGTTGATTTGGTAGCAAAAGCCACACAAGCTTTCGGAGCTCCGAAGTTAGGATATCCAATTTTATCAGCCTTAAAACTAGGCCCTGTTTATATCACCACACCAGCATTGACAGATGGCATCGTCATCCTTGAGATGCACCATTCTGAGCGAGAAGGGGATTCTGTCTAATTGGCTCTGGTAGTTTAAAAAAAAAAGAGCTTTGCATGTCACAACCATCAACATACTATTGGATCTATCAGACTTCCTATTCCCATTTCCTATCACATGCCCTTTATCTTCCAAATATGTGTTTGGGTGTCAATCTAGAGTTGTTGGAATACTGCCGACTTGACTTGTGACCTTGAGTTGTTCTGCCAGGCAAAGAAGGTTGCTCATTTTTCTTCCAGGTCACATATTTCTGCATCATTTTCATTAAAATCAGTCCTGGTGATAATGATGCTTGAACACTATGGTCAGAGCGCAGCTGACTTTATTTGAACCCGTTGTTCCGAAATGGAGTTGGATGCATGGAACATTTTCCATACCGGTTCTGAGCTGCGTTGGAATTCCTCTCATTGTTTGGGCTGCCTTAGTGCAAATACATTGATCTTCTTCCTCTTGGACTTTGTTCTTGCAATGTCTTGGTGCTAATGTTCACTGATCAAGCAATCGATGATCTGTCCACCAAGCATCAGTCTAATATTTAACTGTGACCCAAAATACATCCAGAAGATGTAGAAGATGTACTGCTTCCCCATTTAGCTCTTCAATCATTTTCTCTTTTGAGCATCACTACAGAAGTCACACATTTGGACGATTTAGATGCAGGTTCAAGGAGCAATTGGAAAATGAAAGCAGCAAAGTGCTAGATTTTCTATCACGAGAGCTGAGTGGCATGCTGCCAACCACTTAGATTTCCATTCCATTTACCCATAATGGCAAAAATCTATCCAGATACATCATTCCAGTAACAGAACTCACCCAGATTCTTCTTTTGCATTTGTTCTTGAAGTTAATGGCAATTCATTTTAGGAATTTTGCATAGTTGCAGACCCTGAAAATAAGTCAATACATTCAAGCTACACTGACCTTGGTCTTCAATCATTAACTTTCTTTGCTTACAGCTCCAACTTCATTTGGTCTTAAAACATGGCCTATCGAACTGTAACTGAAGTTAAGTACATACACTATACAAAGTGAGTTGCTGCACATTCTATTTACTGAGAGAAAATGCCAGACAGTTTTAGAGGGAAAACAGAGGGAGATTTACTCACAATCTGGCTGTTCAATTCCTGGTCTTAAAGTCCACAATGGCAACACCTGGTGTCAGAACTCCAAAAATTGTTCAATTAACATTAATGTCCCGCACAAAATTAAACATATGAACAAAGATGGTTGGCACAGTGGTTAGCATGCCACCTCACAGCGCCAGGAACCCAGCTTTGATTCCAACCATGGGTGACTGTGTGGAGTTTGCACATTACCTTTGGTGTGGGTTTCCTCCCACAGTCCAAAGATGTGCCGGTTAGGTGGGTTGGCCTTGGTAAATTGCCCCTTAGTGTCCCAAGATGTGTAAGTTAGGGGGATTAGCAGGGTAAATATTTGAAGTTATGCAGATAGGGCCCGGGTACGATGCTCTGTCAGAGTTGGTGCAGACTCGATGGGCCAAATGGCCGCCTGCTGCATTGTCAGGATTCTATGATTCAAACCCACTGGACAAAGTAACTGTTTCAGTATTGTTTAAAATGACCAGGGTTATTGCAAATTTTTTTTAAGCAAACAGCCCATTTTTGATGAATGAATGTGACTGGCAACCATTAAACAGTGACAAATTGACGATTTAAAAATTAAATAGACTACAAATTCGTAAATACATTTAATCCATTTTATAAAGTAATTGCAATTTTGGCATATGTAGACATGGAAATAGGGTTCTTATTAAACAAGAAATGCTAAAAGATGGATCAGAGATATCCAAACATATATATTTATATACAAGCTTTTTTTTTACATATTAAGAGCCATTTGCTTAAATACTGAACACATACAAAAATGACACATTCAAAGCACATTTTAAATAGTTTCAAATACACATATTAACATGGCAAACACCACAAAAAGGCACAACTAACAAAAACACAGAAATATTTTACACTTGGAAGTGTTGATCTACATCAACAGTGGTCCCTGAATTACTAACTTTTTGTTCATACTTAAAACAGAATTTAAGAAAAATAGAAAGTAGGGGCACAAGATTACTGAACATAAATTCTTCTGAGCAAATCTATTACCTAAATATTGGGCATTTATTTTAAATAGTTTGGTTGCATGCACAGGATCGGATTTTCTTTTGTATCTATTTCCGCATTGGGGTGGAATAGGTGGGTTGGATCATGTAGTAATAAAGCCACTTTCTCAACTGTATGGAAAAGTGAAAAGATAGGAAATAAAAGCTAGACCAAGTTAGCTCGTGTCACTGTCCAGTACTGCAGCTTGACAGTTCCCAGGAGCAGATTGGCTAGCAGCTCTTGCCTCTTTGTCCCAGCCTGCAAGAAATTTTATTTTTTGAAAATTAAGTGAGGAATGGTGGGGAAATGGGGACGGGTATGAAATAAAATAATTTCACTACCATGGTAGAAAAATAACAAAATATTTCATGAGTCGAAGAACAGGACAGCCAGTAACTTAATTATTTCAACAAGACAAATAATCTTTTAACATTTTGTTCCACCTTTAATCTATAAAATTAGGAATAGCTACAATTGTTCTTCGAATTAAAAGGTTTTTTTTTAAGAAATCAGAATGTCTGTATGATATTCAGCGGTCATTTACTGCTATTTTCATTCTTGATAGAAAAGCAAAACACGCTGAGCCTTATCTTTGACCGGCCAATAGCTCTAACTGTCTTTTGCACTGCATTCAAAATTTTAGACATGAAAAAGAAAACACTTGGGTCTGTAGTGCTCTCTTCCAGTCTCTTGTTAGTTTTATATTTTGGTATTCAGTTTGTTACATTGCAAGTGACCATTATGATTAAATACACAACCATTTCTGCTTAGCAGAGATACAGGAAAGAAATATTAAGCAACTGCTGCAACTATTTACACACTATATACAAGATCAGCTTCATGTGTGGATGATTCAACTCAGTCAGGACTTCTTTAGATCAAGTGTCCAACTTCAGCTGTTCCTCTAGCTTCAGAACATCCATGGGTGGAATTTTTGCTACTTCAAAGAATACTCTAAAGTAATTGAGAAAGACAAATAAAACCCTCAAGGACAAATAAATAAATAATGCAGACTATAAATAACTGAATCAGAAGCTCCTTTAATTATAGATTTTGTTTCAGATTAGACGCCCACCCGCTCCTCCAACTCTGGTCTCAAGCTCACACTCTAACTAGGTCTAAATCTTTTGTGAACTAAATATTCTGTGCCAGATACAGATGAATACAGAGACATCTGATGTCTCAATCAAGTCATCGTTAAAAATCGGTGGTAAACAGAAGGTTAAATGAAGGCAAATTAAAACGGCTTTTTTTTTTAAAGTGATGAGAAACTAGGAACCATGGAAGAGGAGAGAGATTTAAGTGCACATGTACAAAAATCAATCAAAAAAGCTCATGGAATTTGGATCTTTATTACAATGGAGCTACAATTCAAAGATGAGGAAGATGTGCTTCAGTTGTGTAGAGCCTTGGTCAAACCCTCTTTAGAAAAGTGCATTCAGTCCACGCACTACAGCAGCTCAGGAAGAATGTTGACGTTGTAGGATCAGAGATAAATTAGGGATCAGCAATAAATGTTGGCCTTGCCAGCAGCACTCGTATCCCATGATAGAATAGAAGTGTAGCATAGATTCACCTAAATGGTGCTGGGGTTAATGGATTAAATTGGAGTATAGTTCCCTAAATGTGGCTTGCTTCCCTTGAATGGAGAAGATTGAGGGACTATTTAATTTGGAATTTACTTCATTTTAAAGCCCAAGAAACTACTTCCTCAAGTGGGAGAATTTAGACAAAGGGATACAATATTAAAAATAGCATGAGGCCATTCAGGAAGCAAAGGGTGATGGAAATCAAACCCCCTGCAAAAGCAAATGGATGTTAGAGTTAACTGAAATTTCAAGCGTGTGGTCAATAAATTCTGGTTAAGATCATGGGATGCAAAATGGAGAAAAAAAGGCATTGGGGAACAGACCAGCTGTGATCCAATTGAATGGTGGAATAGGCTTGAGGAGCTGAATAGCTCACACTTGTTTCTGTAAAATTACAAACCAGAATACCCCACAGACCTTTTTCTGCCATGTTCTCAGATCATGACTAACTAGGCCAGATATACAATTACCTCGGTTTGTCTTGAACACGAATGTAATGAAATGTTGCAAACCACACAGTTAAATTCTTACTTGTGAGCATACTTGTATCGCACAGCCTTCAGTTTCTCATCTGGCTTATTGTAAAGTAAAAGGTTCAGTCTCCTCATCAGCGAGTGTAGATCAGTGACTGGATATCCCGTGTAATGTTCCAGAGTTGGAGTCTGAAACACAAGAGGGCGCAATGAGCTGTATTGCCTGATTTTACTGCTGTAGATCTGGTGAAATAAATGATTTCACAAGCTTATCTGATTCTCAAATAGCATTTCCTGATTACTTAAAATTGCAAGGAGGGCACACACTTGCACAGTTTGTGCCCTCACTGGAGTACTACCACATAGTAGAAGCACAGCAAGCAAGTTCCCCTCCAAGCCACTCACCATCCTGACCTAGAACTACATCATTCCTTCACTGCCACTGGATAAAATTCCTGAAACCCCCTCCTTATCAGCACTGGGTGTTCAATAAGACAGCTCACCACCACCTTCAAGGGAAATTAGGGATGGGAAATAAATACTGGCCTAACCAGCGAAAGAATTTTTAAACAAAGGTTCACCCTTTCAATATGGCAATTGACAAATCAGCACTCACCCATCCTCCAAGTTCCTTCATCTTGAGGGCCAGGAGCAGGCAGGACGCTGCTAGTTTGGAAGCACTCTCCCAGATAAACTCGTATTCCTGCAGGGTCAACTCACAGATGTATCGGGCAAGGGTCAATGTCTCGAGGTTGGCTCTAGCACACTGTAAACATTATTCAGATTGGAAAAACACAGGCAGATTAGTCTGGCAGCGTGCTCTGAAAACCAAACTGGCATTTCCCACCACTGCAGAAAAGAACTCATGAACTGTACTGTTCCAATACACCATTGAGTTAACTGTCCCTTCTGGCACAATGCTTCGACCTATTCTCCCCATACAGTTACAGTAGTTAGTCTTCAAACAACCCTTTACAATCTGTCATTCTAAGTCAACATAGAGATGGTTCTCGGTGTTTCAGTTGGTCAGCTGAGAATGCTTTTCCATTTTTATAAATTTTCTTTGGTCCTTCAAGATGCTTGCTAACTCATCCAGGTAACAGAATATTTAGTAAATGGTAGGACATAAAGAAAACAGATAATGAGGCTGTTATTTTGTTTTTGAAAAAGTGGCAAGGGGAGATTGTGGGAACATGAGGCTAAAACTGTGTAGCTTTGAGCTGATCAATAATGAAGGTTATGCTGCTTCCAATATTCTGAAAAAACAACAGCCCAGTGTCAATCAGCAAAACTCACCTTAGTTTGCATCAGCTGAATATAGACAAAAGCTCTCTGCACAACTCCTAACAATCTGTATTATTTTTCAGCCCCAGCTGTACCAGATGGCTTCGTACCACTGATATTCTTATAATCTGTGTTATTAACTACTGAGCCAATTAGAGGACAAAAAGACTACGTATTTGGACAAGGTACCAATAGAACTATATCCCAGAAACTGAAGTGCCTTCAGGGAGAAAAACATATTTTAAAAAATTAAATGCTCGAGGTCAAATGAGTACATATATACTGGAGTAAAGTGATACCAAAAGTTTGAGTTCCGTTTATATATCTATATAAAAAAAAGTGACCAACCTTTGCATATCTTCTCAAGAAGCGATAAGCGACTGGAATATTGATGTCAAACTTCAGGGTTCGGAGAATGTTCACCTCCATTGAAAGGAGTTCCTCTCTCTGGTATGCATCATCACAGATGTACAAGAAATCATCCACACAGGGAGGGCAACGCTCCTAAAAAAAAACAAACAGCAAACACGTTATCAGCCCAATCTACACTGAAGGCGCAAGCCCCCTTCCCAATGATAGTCTCAGTAGCACAGATTACACATCTAAGGGTTTAAGATTGGTTAATGTACCTTTCCCTACAGCATCCAAAACTACTCACCAAATGGGTATATTTGGAACTGAAATGCTGCAGCCAGGGTCAAGAATGAATGGGAGTTTAATGCTTGGCACTATGTTGCTGGTTTAACTATAAGTTAAACTTTTTAAACAAGGTTGCTTTTCATTCTGATGCCATATCAGAAGTTAGCAAACTGCATAGAACAAGACAAGTGCTCGTTGTGCCACCCACCAGACTGCTCAGGTGAAAGCCAATCTTATAATAAATCTCTCCTTCATTCCCAAAGACTGTTCTATTAAAGTATAAATAAACACATTTATTCAGCAAGACAATTCATAGGAGCATGATCAGAGAAAAATTGATATGGAGCCAAATAAAGAGACATTGGGCGAGATTCGCTGGCCTTCCCTCAGTATTTTTCTCAGCGACGGGAGGTGACGCACCATTCGCTGGCAGCGTGAGTTCTGGTCCTGCCGCAGTCAATAGGAATTCCCATTGAAGCCACCCCATGCCACTGGGAAACCCACAGCAGAGTGCGCGCTGTTGGCGAGGCCAGAGAATCTTGTCGGCGTGAACAGCTGGAGAATTCCAGCTATTAGATTTTAAGGAGCACCTTAAAAAGGAGGAAAGTGATATACAGGGAGGGATTGGCAATGCTTAAGGTCTATACGGCTGAAGATACAGGTGGCAATGGATGGGGTAAATAAAGCAAGAAATGTCTAAGAGCCAGTGTTGGAGGAATGCAGCATTTTTAGAGAGCTAAGGGCTGCAGAAAGATAGAGATAAAGGGGTATGGAGGCCATGAAGTGGTGATGGTGAACAGGAATTGGTACAAGTTAAGATAAAAGGAAGCATAATTTTAGATAAGTTCATATTTATGGAAGATGGAAGAGAGGATACCAAAGAATTCGAATCATACACAGACTAGTAAAATTGCTTACATCAAACTTTGCCGCAATGAGGATTCCAGTAGAGCCCAGAAGTTGGAGCGTTTCTCTCATACACACTGTCATTGCCAGGTAGTGATCCACTAGCTTCACTGCCAGGTACAGAGTCTCATGATTTAGCTCAAAATTTTCCTTTAAAAAAAACCAATACGTTTTAGGCATGTGAACATTACATGAAATTAATCACAGCATGGTGAGACGCAGTGAAAAGCTAGAAACAATGAGGGTCCCACATGCAAGGCTACTGGAATATGGGGTTGTATAAATAGAAAATAATACAACTTGCAATGATATAGCACCTTTAAACCATCAAAGGGCTTCACAGGAATGTTTTCAAACAAAATTCAAAAGCAAGCCCCAGGGATATTCGAACAGATGACCAAAATCTTACTTAGTCCATAATGTAGATTTTAGGGAGGCAATTCCAGTGCTTAGGGTCTATGAAATGATTGAAAATCTTTCCCAAATGCACAAGAGGAAAATTTAAATCTCAGAAGGTTGTACAGTTTGAGCTACAGAGGGCTGTGAAAAGGAGTCTAAATACAGATTATAAATCTTATTAAATGGCACAACAGATTGGAAGTGCTGGATGGTCTACTCAGACATGCTTAATGGCTTCTCCTTTAAAATGACAGGAAAACTTGGAATGGAAATACCTTTGCAATCAATGCTGCTGTTGAAAGAAATCTGTAGCAATGTTGTGCAGATGATGAAAAACCTCAGGTCAAAATAAAAACCTGGAAATTACTTGCTTTGTAATTAGTACATTACAAAAATACATTTGCCCATTAATAGGTTAAATAATCTGGAATGTTCATATTGCAGTAAACCATTTTATTTTTAGTTTCTAAGCTCAGCTAAGGGTTATATGAAACTCTAAAATATTGGCATCTTGAATCTTCCTCCAGGCACCACACACAATAAAAATGCGGAGTTTATTATGTTTCACTCAAGAAGCCGTCAATACAATTTCCAGCATCAGTTTCATCCTTCTGAAGTATGCAAATTAAACCAATCTGAAGTAAGAGGTGCAAGAGTGCCTGAACCTTTTGTTTCATCCTCAGTCCTTCTACAAGAAATACTCTAAAGAGAGGAAAACAATTTACACCTAATGACTTTCAGAGAGTGCAGACTCAATGGGCCAAATGGCCTCTTTCTGCATTGTAGCAATTCTATGGAAGGAAAAGGGAGAATTGGGAGAAACTCAGATTTCCCTCAATACTCCACTGCATAGTCTTGTGGAAGTATGGTTACAACTTTGGCAGCTTTCTTGGCCGCGAATGGCACAAAGGATCCACTAAGTGGGGGGAGTAGAATCAAAATGAACACTTGATTGAAAGCAAACAACTGATAAGAAAAGCAGTTCAAGCTCGAGGTGAATATTGTACTTACCTGTACCTCAACCATCCAGTCGACCAGTATTGCCCTCATCTCGATGTTCAGGTCAGGCTGTTTTTGCATATAGCCTTTCAGAACAAATTTCTCCTGCCAAACCCAAGAATCACATTGTATAAATGTTGCTTATTCAACAGTCAAAGCCCAGACAAAACCGACAAAAGCCACACAAGAAAATTACAGCTTCCATCGGTACTGGGGCCTCAACTATTTACCATTTATATAGACGATCTGGAGGAGGGGACTGAGTGTAGGGTAACAAAGTTTGCAGACAACACAAAGATAAGTGGAAAAGTGAATCGTGTGGAGGGCATAGAAGGTCTGCAGAGAGGTTTGGACAGGCTGAGTGAGTGGGCGAGGATCTGGCAGATGGAGTATAACGTTGACAAATGCGAGGTTATTCACTTTGGAGGAAATAATAGCAAATTGGATTATCTAAATGGAAAAAAATTACAACGTGCTACTGTGCAAAGGGACCTGGGGATCCTTGTGCACGAGACGCAAAAACCCAGTCTGCAGGTGCAACAGGTGATCAAGAAGGCAAATGGGATGTTGGCCTATATCGCAAGGGGGATAGAATATAAAAGCAGAGATGTCTTGCTGCATCTGTACAGGGCATTGGTGAGGCCGCAGCTGGAATACTGTGTGCAGTATTGGTCCCCTTATATGCGGAAGGATATATTGGCCTTGGAGGGAGAGCAGAGAAGGTTCACCAGGTTGATACCAGAGATGAGGGGTGTTGATTATGAGGAGAGACTGAGCAGATTGGATTTGTACTCGTTGGAATTTAGAAGGCTGAGGGGGGATCTTATAGAGACCTATAAGATAATGAAGGGGCTGGATAGGGTAGAGGTGGAGAGATTCTTTCCACTTAGAAAGGAAGCTAGAACTAGAGGGCACAGCCTCAAAATAAAGGGGGGTCAGTTGAGGACAGAGTTGAGGAGGAACTTCTTCTCTCAGAGGGTGGTGAATCTCTGGAATTCTCTGCTCACTGAAGTGGTGGAGGCTACCTCGTTGAATATGTTTAAATCACAGATAGATGGATTCCTGATCGGTAAGGGAATTAGGGGTTATAGGGATCAGGCGGGTAAGTGGAACTGATCCACTTCAGATCAGCCATGATCTTATTGAATGGCGGGGCAGGCTCGAGGCCTACTCCTGCTCCTATTTCTTATTTTCTTATGTTCTTATGTAATTGTTCCCAGTTTATATCTTTCAACTCTCATTATCAATACAAAGAATGGATTTTGCACTCAAGAAATGCTTTTGCAGCTGATAACACACAAGCACAACCAAGGCCCCTCAAGCCCTCCCCTTAAACCAGTCTTTTAACAATTCATTCCAAAGACTCTATAGAATGCATCTAAATGGCCACAAAAAAAAAGTGCTGGAAAATAATCAAAGTAACAAAATATCAATTAATTCTCATGTTTCTTATATTCAGGATGACAAATTTTCCATCATCATTGAAAAGTCACTGCCCAGTCTCAAACAATAGCTGTAAAATTTCATTACAAGCCAAATATTAATCCAACTGTTTTTCAAGACTGGGTGGCACAGTGGTTAGCACTGGTGCCTCACAGCGCCAGGGTCCCGGGTTCAATTCCAGTCTTGGGTCACTGTGTGGAGTTTGCACATTCTCCGTGTCTGCGTGGGTTTCCTTCGGGTGTTCTGGTTTCCTCCCCCAGTCCAAAGATGTGCGGGTTAGGTTGATTGGCCATGCTAAATTGACCCTGTCAGGGGGATTGGTGGGGTAAATGCATGAGGTTATGGGAATAGGGCCTGGGTGGGATTGTGGTCAATACAGATGCGATTGCCGAATGGCCTCCTTCTGTACTGTAGGGATTCTATGAAAAAAAGAACAATGAAGCAATTGTTTATTTCATGATGAAAATTAATTACATGAAAACAAACCCGTGAGTGGCATCATTGCTTTTGTGTAGCTGCTACAGAATGCTTTGACTACTTACAAGTCTTCAGTGTTAGATTGAAAATGCAGAGCACTGCGTAGAAAGATGTGAGGGATTGACAGTATAGTGTGGGAAATTAAACACAGACCAGCTGCAAAATCCAGCATTCCCAACAATCCTGCTTCAAAATGTACAAGATCAATGCTGCTCTTTGGGAGTGAGCAAAATGCTTCCAAAAGTAATAGATAGCTTACCTCCCTCTCCTTCATGTAGCTGAATATATCATTCGCATAGGTTGCATTCAGGAATGGGTCACTCAAATTTTCTTCATCAACGTCATCATAGACAGGCAACTACAAGCCATAGAGTTTCTCTAATTAATTGTTTTCCTTTTACAAATTACAATGATACAAAAATACAAGGAGGGAATTATAATAAAGTCAACTCAATCAGAATATTACACAGAAGCCAGTACTCATTACCTAACAAGGAGTATCCCACAATAGTTGCCAGAATGTGCCAGGATGAGCCTAGGGCTGGTTTGTTACCCTTGTGTAACTATTTTGTATCGGTTAATTTGACAGATAACAAACTGACTTAATTTATTTCCCTAAATCAGCAGGTCATCTTGTTTGACTCTAAATAAAATAATTACTCTGTTGCTGCTGGATTCTCTTTGGGACTTAGCAAACTGTTGGGGTTGGCCAAATGTAGCCGACTGTCTAATTTTAATCTTCACGATCATAAAAAGGTACCATATCAGACAATCCTGTCAAACATCTTTTATCTCCGGTCCGTTTTAAAATTTAGAATGCACATATTTTTCTTTAAAATTTTATTCAAGGGTAGTGTTTTTCCTTCCAAATTCATTTTACGGAAATTGATCCAAAAAAAAACCCCACACAAACATTTTCCAAATTGGCAATGGGCCATTTTGATTTTTTTGGGACGCAGTGAAAGGGAAGACAAATGGCCTGGCTTTTTTTTATTCTTTCATGGATGTGGGCATTATGCCAAGGCCAGCTTTCATTGCCCATTCCCAATTGTCCTTGACAAGTTGTTAGTGAGTGCCTTTTTAAACCATTGCAGTTCATGTGGTGCAGGTACAGCCACAGTACTGTTAAGGGAGGTAGTGCCAGGGTTTTGACCCAGTGACAGTGAAGGAACAACATGGTCCCAAGTTAGGATGGTGTGTAGCTTGGAGGTACTTTCTGGTGTTTCCATGCATCTGCTGCCCTTGTCTTTCCAAGTCACAGGTTTGGAAGTTGCTGTCCAAGGAGGCTTAACAAGTTTCTGCTTTATCTTTTATATAGCACCATGCCTCAGTGGTGGAGGGAATGAAACTTTAAGGTTGTGGATGGGATGCCAAACAGGCTGCATTGTCCAGGATAATTTCCAGCTTCTCTATGTTGTTAGAGTTGCAATAATTTAGGAAAATACATCTTTTGCCAATCAGAATTGTAGGCTGAGAGACATGCCAGTGACAACTATTTCCTTTGAGTCAAAGTATAAAGGTGATACCACCAAAAGAAGTTTAAATCATAACTACAATAGTTGTTGCCATTGTGGGCATGCCTCTGGCAGTACTCTTCATTCCATTAGGTTAACAGAATGGGCACTTTCATTTTCAGTGCAAGAAACTGGAACTATGCTGCAATTCAATGATATTTCATTTTTAAAGTAAAATATTGAATTCAAACAGTTTACTTAGGAGTTACAGCATGAAAGAAGAATCAGGGGTTAGCTAAAAATTAATAATTTTATTTTTGAAATGTTCAGGTCAACCCGAGAGCAAAGCAGAATGCAAGATTAAACCATACTCATTTTCAACCATGAAATGAATTGCACAAATAATTGCTTTTCAAACAGGGCATCAGTAAATTTTCCACGATTAAAAGAAATATTGAAGTGATTCAGGGAACTATGTGCGTGATGAATTGCTCTTCTAACATCACTGGGTGGTAGGGTAAGTGGTGCCTGCCATTGTCTTTACATTAATTCACAAATGCCCCCACTGCAGTAATTTCAATGCCCTAATGAGTAAGCCTATTAGAGGAATCCAATATCGAAAGAACACAATGCTTGGTCATGTTTAAAATACCAATATGTACATATATTCTGAACAATAAGGAGTTGCTGGCACTGAGTAATTGTCATCTTGGCCATGGAGGCCGTCACTATATAACGAGTTACTAAGAGATGTAGCAGTGACCTCTGCTAATACCTTCCTTACCTTTATATCTGTTGATTCATCTACATCTTCAAGTGGTCCTGGCTCTTTAAGCTTATTTTGCACCACAGCATTATCCTGTTGCTCCTGGGAAGCTTTGGGTCTTGTACTGAAGGGAGAAATGGATTTTTTAAAAACCCTTTGGCAACATTCATTCTGTGGTTAATAAGTTAAAGTCAAAACTCTGAAGACCGATCAATACCTGAAGAAAGGCATTCAAGAACAATTGCTTACAAACCTCAATCCCAGCAGAATCCAGATAAATCCATACTCTGTGAATCATTGAGTCAATCACAATAATTAAAGAAAAATAAAACTAGAACACATTTTATGCAGCTGGGAGATGAAGTTTGCCAATTACCCAAATGAACAATCAATAAACAGAACATTGCATACTATCCTAGGATATGAAATCTTATAGTGCATCAATTCTTATTCATTTGTAATTTACAGTGGGATGCTTTATACATTAGGGGCAACATGCAGCAAATATACACACAGGTCAAATGCACTCATTGGTGCATATCAAATGGCCAATAAGTGAAATTTAAAAGGACTCCAATACCACCACAACAGGAAAACATTAATGCCACATGTGAGGTACAGTTATATTAAGATGTGTACTGTGCATGTGAATTTAGATACAAAAAAAATACAAAGAAAGATACAGGCAGAAATCTTTCTTTCTCATTCATGACTGGAATTTTCTGATGCCATGGAAAATGAATGCTGGAACGCCAAATTTTCTGCTCTCGCTCACAATAGGTCCCACCACAGACGAGACTGAAGAGACCCACCCAGTGTCCGACTGTGGAATATTTCTCTGGAGAAATTAGTAACAATGGTGTCTCGATTTCTGAGATCACTAGCTATAGGAGGCAGTGTTAAAGTCAGAGGTATAGACTGTGGTATCCTCCTTGAAATTTACTTCTTTAACCAATCTTTTGGTCATGTGAGCCAATGCCTCCTTATGTAGTTTGGTGTCATATTTTGTTCAATAATGCTCCTTTGAAGCACTTTGGGACATTTGAATACATTAAAGGTGCTATACAAATGCAAATTGTTGTAAACAACAAAGATGCAGGTGGTCAATCCATTTGAGGAAATGCCTTAGACTCCCTAGTAAATCATGAAGACTGAAGAGCAGATTATATTTAACAAACTTACAGAAGTCAAGGAGTGCAGCTGTGGCTGTACTGTATTATTATGCTAACACAATTTACAGGTTGGTTCAGGGACATATCAGAGGCTGTCCAACATATCAGAGGCCACTGTGGAGATGCAAAGCACTTCCCCAGGGCAATAATTTCTCAATTATCAGCCATTCCATTTTAGAACAGTGTTAGGCGATGCTAGGAGACAGCTATCACTCAGTCACAACATATTGGACGGCTGAAGGGATGAAAAGAAAGTTGGTGCGTAACACTCATCTCAGGACCGCAAGACTGTAGATTTACACTTTAGGAAGGGGTTCAGTTCATAAAGGGAATCTGATAATACCTTGCCGAGAGAGGCATTTAGGGCAAAACATCTCCTAAATGAATGTTCCAGTGTGACAAGGTAGAGATTAAGAAATCTTTCCTGGCACCATTCAGAGGGGAGCAAAAAATTTTTACCAGCTAAAATATTCTTCCCTCAATCACCAAGAAACACAATAACTACTCATGCATCACATTTTTGTTTGAGGGCTGTTCCTGCCACTTTTTCCTCAGTCACTGGAATTATGAAACAACTAATTGTGCAAGAACTTTCAATATGCAGTTCTATACAAAAGCAAACATTGACGTATGTTCAGATACACATGCCAAAATCAGGGGTAGGATGTTCACCTTTTGAGATTATTCCCATTGTTTTTGGATGTTTCTTGTCCAACGGTACTTTTCTGAGTCTTCTTGCCCACCGTCTTCCCACCTTTTTTCTTTGAAACCAGATCTTGACCCTTTTTAGCCTTTTGAAGAGGGGGGTGGGGGGGAAGGAAAAAGATATGAATAAAAAAAATCCATATTCTAAACTTATTTAAAAAGGTACAGAACCCATTTATTTTGATAGTTAACCATCATGAGAAAAGAAAACAGTTACAGAACTTACATTTGTAAGGTCTTCAAAAGCCGATCTCTTCTTGGGAGCACCTTGGGGTGATGAAGGAGAACGTTTGATATGAATATAATCATCCTAAATGGAGATGAAGGAAAAATTATTATGCAATTTACACTAAAGCATTGGTCATTAAAACTGGATAAGATGATCAAGTAGGATTTTCCTCAAGTTATGACATCCAAATTATTTTAATTCCCTTTCAAACAAGCTTGGCCTCTCTGCCATAAGAGGTGACAAGTAAGCAGCGCGAATCCAGGCTTCCACTAATACCATTCAGGAGTAACCCAATAAATAAAAAGTAACAACCTTGGGTAGGAAATCTAAAAACGAATGCGCTAAAAACCAGAGTTGTTTAATAGCTGCTGCAAGCAACTGATAAAGACAAACTCAGAAGATAATCTTAGATTACCCATTTTAGATCACAAACTACAGGGTTCAAGAATGATACATTAGTTTGTGAAGGACTTGTTTATGATCGCAGGATTGCAAAACCAAAACTTTCAAATACACCTCAGGGATTAGATCCTTTCCCAAAACCAAGTTGAAAGGCCTGTAGGGAACCACTCCAGTTGAACTAGCTTGATTTTGACACAAGGAAGATCTTTTTTAATAAAATAATTAATAAGAAACCTCTTTGCACCCAAGATGAAGGGTCTAACAACGATGCCAAATGCCTTTTATCCAGCAGATCAATACCAATACTAATACCTTCCAGAACAGACTTGTCCATGTTGAAAATGCTGGAGCATCATTCTGGCACAGTGACTCAACCCAAGTGCAAACATCTTTTGAGGTAGTGATAGTTTTGCTGTTTATTTCTAGCAATGCAAGTGCTTACTTATAATTCTGTATTCGTCAGCAACAAACCTGCCCTCAAGAACAATGTTGGATGCTTGCAACTGATTCTCACTTTTCAATGAAGCACAATAAGGTTCCATAAATCTGTTCAAAAACTATCAGTGCAGGCTGTGCTAGCAGATCTAATTTACTATAAACTGTCATTACAGTGAAGTCAGTAGTAGTGTCGAAAATATATTAAGCACAGTAGGCAGCATGGTGTGGCACAGTGGTTAGCATTGCTGCCCCACAGCACTAGGGACCTGGGTTCAATTCCTGGTTTGGGTCACTGTCTGTGTGGAGTTTGCACGTTCTCCCTGTGTCTGTGTGCGTTTCCTCCGGATGCTCCAGTTTCCTCCCACACTCCAAAGATGTGCGGGTTAGGTGGATTGGCCACGCTAAATTTCCCCTTAGTGTCAGGGAGACTAGGGTAAATGCATGGGGTTATGGGAATAGGACCTGGGTGGGATTATGGTTAGTGCAGACTCGATGGGCCGAATGGCCTCCTTCTGCATTGTAGGAATTTTATAATGTCTCATGTCCTGCAAAGCAGCACAGAAAGCATTGGCCCCCACCAAAAACCATGCTGTGCTGCAAATCTTGCATGGCATCTCCTTCATTTGTTGGGAATTTATATAAAGTAATTTTTCCAACATGCTGAAAAATATTAATGCTGATACCTGGATGACAACAGGGAGAGGAAAACATCCCCAAGCTATAAACATGAAACATCTAAAAAATAGAACAATCCTGCAGTTTTTTTTGCTGCATCGCCCTAGTGGTCAGATATGTTCCAACAATTTGAGGAATAAAAATATAAACACCTAGAATTTGAAAAAGAATGTGAATTCAGCAGTCACTAAAATCTGCATTTAAAAAAAGATAGATCTTGCAAAGAGACATCACTGAAACCAATTATGCATGAAACAGGTCTTCAGGTTGTATAGCAGCTGCTGTTGTGTTACAACAATTAAAGGCTTAGCTACTGACAGGTTTTAACAATGATCAGCAATTAATAATCAAAGACTTAACTATCTCTAGCTCAGTGTCAATTTTAGATTGTCCTCTGAAGTCCAGTAGCCGACAAGTAATTGATATCCAAGTCTCACTTTTAGATACTGGAATCAATCTGGATTAAGTGCTTAAAAACTGTGCTACTTTAAATATACGACGTTGCACTGACATTCACCCAGTCCGCAGCTTCACAGAGAGATTCCCAAGATTCAAACTAAACTGAAAATACTTAACATTTCAGCATCTGCTGAGAGAGAGAAAAACAAAGTTAACATTTCAGGTAGATGGCCATTCATTGGAACATTAATCTGAAAAGTTAACTTTGTTTCTCAATATAGTTGCTGCCTAGCCTCCTTTTCCTGTTTTGTTTTCATTTTTTCCATCATCCACTGTAGTTCTGTTCTTGCTGCCCAAGATTCAGTTTTGTTATCAAACCAAGTGCAGACTTTCAAATGTAAACATACTCCACAAGACTGACTTCCTTCCGTTTAAACATTACCTCCTCCCCACAGAAAACACCAATTGATGTGCATATTGTATCACGTTGCTGTGATGATTGCAACATTACACCAAATCTTCCCAGTTTAGACTCCCTTGTCTAATTACTATTAACATCCATTCAATTCACCACATTTGCACCAATATTAAACCACTGCATCAATGTGGAAAATCTTTCTGAAGGGTTTGACCTCCTGTTTAACAATTCTACAATAATTTAACACGGATGAAGAGTTTTATTTGTATCTCTACAGCTATTAAATCACTGTTCTTACCTTCTCAATTGTAGAAGGCTCCTTTCCGAATGATCCATGTAGAGGGATTTTTGTTTCTGAGGCTTGCGGCATTGCTTAGACAATGCCTCTGCAGAGGAGGGGAAGGGGGGATAAAGAGGGGGGGAGAAGAACCGGACCAGAGGAACTAATGGGAAACAGAAAGATAAACAGATTGGTTAATTGGAACAGATCGAAAGTGCTATTTGCCAAAGCACAAACAAAAGCGACATTCATTCAGCAGATGTCTAGGTCTCTCCCTCCCAGGGTGGAAATGAGAAGGGGGGGGATAGAGCAAGTCTATATGCAGTAGACATGCACGTATACATACAAGAGGTTTGCAACAAATGCATTATTACTAATGCAACCGACCGGCAGGAAAGGGGTTACAACTATTCACAACCTCTGCGGAATCCCCTGCGCTTGTGGAAGTGACTGATCAGACAAGAGGCTGGAATCCGGAGTGCCCAGGACGCAGCCTGGCTGTGAAGCTATAGCCGGGTTGCCACTGTGCTGTGGCCAGGGTGCCTGTGCTGTGCCCGGGGCCAGGCTGCCTCTGGCCTGGTGCTGTGCTGAGGGTGCTGTGCCTCTGCCGGTGCTGTGCCAGCTCTCACTCACTCACTGTGCTGTGCCAGCTCCCACTCTCACTCACTCACTGTGCTGACTGAGGGTG
Organism: Mustelus asterias; assembly: GCF_964213995.1. Taxonomy (NCBI): domain Eukaryota; kingdom Metazoa; phylum Chordata; class Chondrichthyes; order Carcharhiniformes; family Triakidae; genus Mustelus; species Mustelus asterias. The sequence goes on along the minus strand of NC_135804.1, from coordinate 104,867,406 downwards.
CTGTGCCCGGGGCCAGGCTGCCTCTACCTGTGCTGTGCCAGCTCTCACTCACTCACGGTGCTGTGCCCGGGGCCAGGCTGCCTCTACCTGTGCTGTGCCAGCTCTCTCTCACTCACTCACGGTGCTGTGCCCGGGGCCAGGCTGCCTCTGCCAGCTCTCTCTCACTCACTCACGGTGCTGTGCCCGGGGCCAGGCTGCCTCTGCCAGCTCTCTCTCACTCACTCACGGTGCTGTGCCCGGGGCCAGGCTGCCTCTGCCAGCTCTCTCTCACTCACTCACGGTGCTGTGCCCGGGGCCAGGCTGCCTCTGCCAGCTCTCTCTCACTCACTCACGGTGCTGTGCCCGGGGCCAGGCTGCCTCTGCCAGCTCTCTCTCACTCACTCACTCACTCACTCACGGTGCTGTGCCCGGGGCCAGGCTGCCTCTGCCAGCTCTCTCTCACTCACTGCCTCAATGCC